>NW_012103372.1:1901-7175 GCF_000951045.1 Mandrillus leucophaeus
TACTTTAAGTTCTAGGGTACATGTGCATAACGTGCAGGTTTGTTACATATGTATACTTGTGCCATCTTGGTGTGCTGCACCCATCAACTCGTCAGCACTCATCAACTGGAAAACCTTTCTTTTGATTCATCAGATTGGAAACTCTCTTTTTTAGAAACTGTCAAGGGAAATTTGGTAACACATTGTGACCTATAGGAAAAACTGAATATCCCAAAATAGAAACTCAAAAAATGCTATCTGTGAATCTGCTTTGTGATGTATGGATTCATCTCAGAGAGTTAAATCTTTCTTTTGATTTTGCAGGTTGGAAACACTGTGTTTGTAGGATCTGTGAAGGGACATTTCAGGGATCTTTGAGTGTTATGGGGAAAAACTAAATATCCCCAGAAAAAAAAAAAAAAACAGAAAGAAGCTGAATGTGAAACTTCTCTGTGATGTGTGGATTCATCTCACAGAGTTGAAACTTTCTTTTGATTCAGCAGGTTGGAAACAATCTTTTTGTAGAATGTGTGAAGGGATATTTGGGAGCCCATTGTGGCCTGTGTGGAAAAACTGAATATCCTAGGATAAAAACTAGAAAGAAGGTATCTGTGAAACCGCATTGTCATGTGTGGGTTAATCTTACATTGTTAAAACTTTGAGTTGATTGAGCAGGTTGGAAAAACTCTTTTTGTATTATCTTTGAAGGGACATTTGGGAGTCCATTGTGACCTATGGGAAAAAACTGAATATCCCAAGATAAAAACTATAAAGACACTATCTGTGAAACTGCTTTTTGATGTGTGGATTCATCTCAGACATAAACCATTCTTTTGATTCACCAAGTTGGAAACTTTCTTTCTTTTTTTTTTTTTTGAGATGGAATCTCACTCTGCTGCCCAGGCTGGAGTACAGTGGCACAATCTCAGCTCGCTGCAAGCTCCAACTCCCAGGTTCATGCCATTCTGCTGCCTCAGCCTCCTGAGCAGCTGGGACCATAGGCGCCCCCCACCATGTCTGGCTAACTTTTTGTATTTTTAGTAGAGATGGGGTTTCACTATGTTAGCCAGGATGGTCTTGATCTCCTGACCTCGTGATCTACCCACCTCAGTCTTCCAAAGTGCTGGGATTACAGGCATGAGCCACAGCACCCGGCCTGGAAACACTCTTTCTTAGAATCTGCTAAGGGACATTAGGGATCCCATAAAAACCGATGGAAAAAAACCTGAATATTCCAAGATAAAAACTAGAAGAAAGCTATTTGTGAAACTGCTGTGTGATGTGTGGATTCATCTCACTTTTTAAAACCTATTGATTCACCAGGTTGGAAAGACTCCGTAGAGTCTGTGAAGGGACATTTTGGAGATCATTGAGGCCTATGGGATAAAACAAAATATACCTAGATAAAAACTAGAAGGAAGCATTATGTGAAACTGCTTTTTGATGTGTGGATTCATCTCAAAGAGTTAAAACTTTCTTTCAATTCAGTAGGTTGGAAACACTCTTTTTGTTGAATCTGCAAAGGGACATTTTGGAGCCCATTGAGGTCTACTGCAAAAACTAAATATCCCAAGATAAAAACTGGAAAAAAGGTATCTGGGACACTGCTTTGTCTTGAGTGGATTCATCTCACAGTTTTAAAACTTTCTGTTGATTCAGCAGGTTGGAAACACTCTTTTCCTCGAATCTGTGGAGGGACATTTGGGAGTCCATTGTGGCCTATGGGGAATAACTGAATATCTCCAGATAAAAGCTAGAAAGAAACTCTCCATGAATTACTTTGCGATGTGTGGATTCATCTAATGGAGTTAAATCTTTCTTTTGACTCAGCAGGTCGGAAACACTCTTTTTGTAGAAACTGCGAAGGGACATTTGGGAGGGCATTAAGGCCTATTGGGAAACCCCGTATATCCCGAGTTGACAACTAGACAGAGCTACCAGTGAAACTGCATTTTCACGTGTGGATTCACCTGAGAGAGTTAAAACTTTCTTTTAATTCACCAAGTCAGAAACAGTTTTTTTGTAGCATCTGCAAAAATATTTTTTTGGAGCCCCTTGGGCACTACAAAGAAAAACCGATTATCCCCAGATTGTAGAATCGTGAAAGGGACATTTGAAAGTCCACTTAGGCCTATGGGGGAAAACTGAATATCCCCAGACAAAAACTACAAAGAAGCTACCTGTGAAGTTGCTTTGTAATAAGTCCATTCATCTCACAGAGTTGAACCTTTCTTTTGATTCGGCAAATTGGAAACACTATATATATATATAAAAAATATGTGAGGAAACATTTGGGAGCTTGTTGATACTTATGGGAAAAAAACAAATATCCTCAGATAACAACTAGAAAGATGGTGTCTGTGAAACTGCTTTACAGTATGTGGATTAATCTCACAGAGGTACAAATTTTCTTTGATACAGCAGATTGGAAACAATCTTTTTGTAGAATCTGCAATGGAATATTGGAGAACCCATTGTGGCCTATAGGGAAAAACAGAATATCCCCAGATAAAAACTGAAAAGAAACTATCTGTGAAACTACTTTGTGACATTTGGATCCATTTATCAGAGGTAAACCATGATTTTGATTCAGCAGTTTGGAACCACTCTTTTTGTAGATTCTGCGAAGGAAAATTTGGATGCTAATAGAGGCTTATGGGGAAAAAGAGAATATCCCAGATAAAAACTAGAAAGAAACTAACTGTGAAACTGCCTTGTGTCATGTGGATCCATCTGACAGAGTTAAACCTTTCTTTTAATTCATCAGTTTGGAAACTCTGTTTTTGTGAAATCTGTGAAAGGACTTTTCAGAGCCACTTGCTGCCTATGGAGAAAACAAATATTCCCAATAAATACCAGAAAGAAGCTATCTGTGAAATTGCTTTGTGATGTGCGGGTTCACCTCACAGAGGTAAATCTTTCTGTTGATTCAGCAGTTTGGAAACTCTGTTTTTGTGAAATCTGTGAAAGGACTTTTCAGAGCCACTTGCTGCCTATGGAGAAAACAAATATTCCCAATAAATACCAGAAAGAAGCTATCTGTGAAATTGCTTACTGATGTGTGGATTCATCCCATGGAGTTAAACCTTTCTTTTGAATCAGCATGTTCTAAGCAATCTTTTTGTAGTGTCTGCAAAGAGTCATTTAGAAGTCCATTGAAACCTATGAGACAAAACAAAATAACCTAGAGATAAAAACTAAAAAGAAGCTATCTGTGAAACTGCTTGGTGATGTGAGGATTTATCTCATATAGTTAAACTTTTCTTTTGATTCAGCAGGTTGGAAATGCTCTTTTTGTTGAATCTGTGAAAGGACATTTGGGAGCCATTTGATGCCTGTGTGGAAAAACAGACTGTCCTTAGATAAAAACTAGAAAGAAGCTATCTGGAAAAGTGCTTTGTGATATATGGAACCATCCATGAGCTGTAAACATTTCTTTTTATTCAGGATGTTGGAAACACTCTTTTTGCAGAATCTACAAAGAGTCATTTGGGATTTCTTTGAGGCTTATGAGGAAAATCTGTATATCCCAAAATAAAAACTAGAAAGAAGCTATCTATGAATTTGCTTTGTGAAGTGTGGATTCATTTCACAGTGTTAAACCTTTCTTTTGATTCAGCAGTTTAGAAACACTCATTTTGTAGAATCTGAAAAGGGACAATTGGGGGTCCACTGAGGCCAATGGGGAAAAACAAAATATGCACTGAAAAAAACTAAGAATAAATTATCTGTGAAATTGCTCTGTGATGTGTGGATTCATCTCACAATGCTACACCATTATTTTACTTCAGCAGGTTGGAAGTACTCTTTTTGTAGAAATCTGCAATGGGACATATAAGAGTCCATTGTGGCTTAAGGGGAAAAATTGTATACCCACGCACAAAAAAATAAAACTAGATAGAAGCTATCTGTGAAACTACTTTGTGATGGGCCAATTCATCTCAGAGAGTTAAAGCTTTCTTTTGATTCAGCAGGTTGGAAACTGTGAAGGGACAATTGGGAGCCCATTGAGGCTTATGGGAAAAAACACGAATTTCTTCAGATAAAAACGAGAAAGAAACTATCTGTGAAACTGCTTTGTGATGTGCAAATTCATCTCACAGAGTTAAACCTTCCTTTTGATTCAGCAGATAGGAAACACTATTTTTGTAGAATCTGTAAAGGAATATTTTGGAATCTATTGAGTCTTATGGGGAAAAACCAATTTTCTCCATAAAAAAACAAGAAAGAAGATATCTGTGAAACTGCTTGGTGATTTACGTCATGGAGTTAAACATTTCTTTTGATTCAATGGGTCAAAAAAAAAAACCTTTTTTTGTATATTCTGCAAAGGGAGATTTTGGACTCCCTAGAGGTCACTGGGGAAATACAATTATCCCCACATAAAAACTATAAAGAAACTATCTGTGAAACTGCTTGGTGATGTGTGGATTGATTTCAAATAGTTAAAACTTTCTTTCAATTAAGCGGATTGGAAACACACTTTTTGTAGAATCTGCAAAGGGACATTGGGGAGCCCATTGAAGCTTATAGGGAAAAATTGAATACAGCCAAATAAAAACTAAACAGAAGCCATCTGAGAAACTAATCAGTGACGTGTGAATTCATCTCACCGTGTTAAACCTGTCTTTTGATTCAACAGGTTGTAAATACTCTTTTGTATAATCTGCGAAGGGACATTGAGGAGACCTTTGAGGCCTATGGGGAAAACTGAATATTCCCTGATAAAAACTAGGAGGAAGCTATCTGTGAAACTGCATGGGGGGGTGTGGATTCATCTCAAGGAGATAAACATTTATTTTGATGCAACAGTTTTTGAAACAATCTTTTTGTAGAATCTGTGAAGGGACATTTGGGAACCCACTGAGGCCAATGATGGAAACCGAATATCTGTAGATACAAACTAGAAAGCAACTCTCTGTGAAACTGTGTTGTGATGTGCGGATTCATCTCACAGTATTAAAGCTTTCTTTTGATTCTGAGCTTTGGAAATAGTCTTTTTGTAGAATGTGTGAAGGGACAGTTGGGAGCCCTTTGGGGCTTATCGGGAAAAACCGAATACTTCCACATATAATCTAGAAAGATGCAATCTGTGAAACTGCTTTGTGATGTGCGGATTCATGTCAGAGTTAAACCTTTCTTTTGATTCAGCCAGTTGAAAATACTCTTTGTGTAGAATCTGCAAAGGGACATTTGGGAGCCCATTGTCTCAGCCCAAAATCTCCTTAAGCTGATAAGCAACTTCAGCAAAGTTTCAGGATACAAAATTAATGTGCAAAAATCACAAGCATTCTT
>NW_012103372.1:8880-13007 GCF_000951045.1 Mandrillus leucophaeus
GCACAGCAACATGGCACAAGTATACATATGTAACAAACCTGCACGTTATGCACATGTACCCTAGAACTTAAAGTATAATAATAATAAAAACTAAATAAACAAATTTTTTAAAAAAAACTAGAAACAAGCTATTTGTGAAACTGCTTGGTGATGTGTGGCTTCATCTCTCAACACTGAACCGTTCTTTTAATTCAGCAGGTTCAAATTCTTTTTTGGTAGAATCTGTGATTGGACATTTCAAAGCACATTGAAGCCTATTTAAAAAAGAAATACGAATATTCCCAGATAAAAACTAGAAGGAAACTATCTGTGAAACTGCTTGGTGATGTGTGGATTGATCTCACAGAGTTAAAACTTTACTTTGATTCAACAAGTTGGAAACACTCTTTTTGTAGAACCTGCAAAATTACATTTGGGAGCCCACTGAGGCCTTTGGGGAAAAACTGAATATCCCCAGATAAAAACTACAAAGAAACTGTCTGGGAAACTGTTCGAGCATGTGTGAATTCCACTCACAGAGGTAAGCGTTTCTTTTGATTCAGCGGGATGAAAACACGCTTTTTTATAGAATCACCATAGAGAAATTTGGGAGCCTATTGAGTCCTATGGGGGACAACCAAATATCTCCAGATACAAACTTGAAAGAGCTATCTGTGAAACTGCTTTGTGATGTGTGGATTCATCTCACAGAGTTAAAACTTTCTTTTGATTCAGCAGGTTGGAAACACCCTTTTTGTAAAATCTGCAAAGAGACATTTAAAAATCCATTGAGGCCTTTGTGGAAAAACAAAATATCCCTAGATGAAAACTAGAAAGAAGCTATCTGTGAAATAGTACTGTGACGTGTTAATTCACCTCACATAGCTAAACCTTTCTTTTGATTCAGGAGGTTGCAATCCCTCTTTTTGTAGAAACTACAAAGGAACATTTGAAATTCCATTGAAGCCTATGAGGAAAAGCTGAATATCCCCAGATAAAAACTAGAAAGAAGCGAACTGTAAATCTGCTTTGTGATGTGTCAATTCATCTAACTGAGATAAACATTTCTTTTGATTCAGCAGTTTGGAAACACTGTTTTTGTAGAAACTGCTAAAAGACTTTTTGAAGCCCATTGAGGCCTATTGGAAAAAACAAAATATCTCCAGGTAAAATCTCAAAAGAAACTGTCTGTGAAACTGCTTTGTGATATGTGGATCCACTTTTCAGAGGTAAACTTTTCTTTCGATTCAGCAGTTTGGAAAAACTCTTTTTGTAGAATCTGTGAAGGGACATTTTGGAGACGTTTAAGGCCTAAGGGGAAAAACAGAATATCCCCAGAGAAAAGTAAGAAAGAAGCTGTCTGTGAAACTCCTTTGTGATGTGTAGATTCATATGATAGAGTTAAAACTTCCTTTTAATTCACGAGGTTGGAAACATTCCTTTTGTAGAACTGTGAAAGGACATATAAGAGCTTATTTAGGCCTAAGGAGTGAACTGAATATCCCCAGATAAAAACTTGAAAGAAGCTTGATGAAACAACTTGATGATGGTTGGATTCATCTCACAGAGTTAAACCTTTCTCTGGATTCAGCAGGTTCAAAATACTCTTTGTCAAACCTGTGAAAGGATTTTCTGAGCCCATTTGGGCCTATAGGGAAAACTGAATATCCCCAAATAAAAACTAGAAAAATGCTGTCTGTCAACCTGCTTTCTGACTTGTGGATTCTCCTCGCAGAGTTAACTTTTCTTTTGATTCAGCAGGATAGAAACACTTTTTTTGTAGTGTCTGTGAAGAGATATTTGGGAGTCCATTGATACCCATTAGGAAAAACAGAATTTCTGCAGATGAAAACTAGAAAGAAGCTATATGTGAATCTGCTTTGTAATGTCAATTCATCTCACAGAGTTAAATGATTCTTTTGATTTAACACTTTGGAAACACTTTGTTTGTAGAATCTGCAAAGAAATATTTGGGAACCAATTGAGGCCAGTGAGGGAAAATTGATTATCCCTAGATAAAAACTGTAAAGAAGCCATCAGTAAAACTCTTTTGTGATGTGTGGATTCAACTCAAAGAGTTAAAACTTTTCTTTTTATTCTGAATGTTGTTAACACTCCATGTGTAGATCTATGAAAGTACATATAGAAGCCCTTTGAGGCCTATAGGGAAAAACAAAATTCCACAGATAAAAATTAAAAAGAAGCTTTCTGTAAAACTGTTTCATGATGTGTATATTCATCTCACAGAATTAAACATTTATTTTGATTCAGCAGTTTGGAAACACTCTTTTTGTAGGATCTGCAAAGGGACATTAGAAAATCCATTGAGTCCTATGGGGAAAAACCCAATATCCCCAGATAAAAACTTGAGAGAATTTATCTGTGAAACTGCTTTGTGATATGTGGATGCATCCAACATAGGTAAACCTTTCTTTGATTCAGCAGGTATGAAACACTCTTTTTGTGTAATCTGCAAAGGGACATTTGGGAGTACACTGAGGCTTATGGAGAAAAACTGAATATACCCAAATAAAACTAGAACGAAGCTGTCTGTGAAACTTCTTTGTAATGTATACATTCATCTCACAGATTAAAAATTTCTTTTGATTCAGCAGATGGGAAACACTTTTTGTATAATCTGCAAAGGGACATTTGGGAGCCCACTGAGGCCTAAGGGGAAAAACTAAGTATACCTAGATTAAAAACTGGAAAGATGTTATCTGTGAAACTGCTTGGTGATATGTGGATTCATCTCACAGAGTCAAACCTTTCTTTTGATACAGCAGGTTGGAAACACGTTTTTTTGAAGAATCTGAAAAGGGATATTTGAGAACCTGTTGCAGCCTATGAAACAGAATATCCCCAGAGAAAAACTGAAAGAAGTTGTCTGTGAAACTGCTTTGTGATGTGTGGATTCATTTCACAGAGTTAAAAGTTTCTTTTGATTCAGTATGTGGAAACAGCGTTTCTAGAAACTGTGAAGGGACATTTTGAATTCTGTTGAGGCCTCTGGGGAAAAATCGAATATCCCCAGATAAAAATTTGAATGAAACTATCTATGAAACTGCTTTGTGATGTGTTGAGCCATCCATTAGAGGTAAACCTTTCTTTTGATTCAACAGGTTGGGAACACTCTTTTTCTAAAATCTGCAAAAAGACATTTGGGAGCACACTGTGGCCTATGAGGGAAAAAAATGAATATGCACAGATAAAAACTAGAAAGAATCTATCTTTGAAACTGCTTGATGATATGTGGATTCATCTCAGAGAGTTAAACGTTTCTTTTGATTCAGCAGGTTGGGAACACTCTTTTTCTATACTCTACAAAAAGACTTTTGGGAGCTCATTGTGGTCTATGGGGAAAAAAACAAATATGCACAGATAAAAACTAGAAAGAACTTATATTTGAAACCACTTGATGATATGTGAATTCATCTCAGAGAGTTAAACATTTCTTTTGATTACAGAGTTAAACATTTCTTTTGATTTGGAAAGTTGGAAACACTCTTTATGTAAAATCTACAAAAGGACATTTCAGAACCTATTCAGGCCAATGGGGGGGAAAAAAGAATATCCCCAGTAAAAACTGGAAAGAAGCTATCTCTGAAACTGCATTGTGATGTGTGGATTCAACTTCCAGACTTAATTTTTTTTTTTATTCAGGTTGGAAACACTCTTTTTGTAGAACCTGCAAAGGGACATTGGGAGTGCATTGAGACCTATGCGGAAAAACAAAATATCCCCAGATAAAAATTAGAAAGAAGCTATGTGTGAAACTGAATGTGATGTGTGGATTCATCTCACAATGTTAAACTTCTCTTTTGATTTAGTAGGTTGGAAACTGTCTTTTTTGTAGAATCTGCGAAGTGACATTTGGGAGTCCATTGAGGCCTATATGGAATTCTGAATATCTCCAGATAAGAAGTAGAAAGAAGCTATCTGTGAAACAGTTGTTTTTTTTTTTAATTTATTTATTTATTATTATTATTATACTTTAAGTTGTAGGGTACATGTGCATAACGTACAGGTTTGTTACATATGTATACTTGTGCTATATTGCTGTGCTGCACCCATCAACTCGTCATTTACATCAGGTATAACTCCCAATGCAATCCCTCCCCCCTGCCCCCTCCCCATGATAGGCCCCG
>NW_012103373.1:0-1920 GCF_000951045.1 Mandrillus leucophaeus
AAGTATTTGAAAAAGAAATTAAGAAAGCAGTCTTATGTGTAATTGCTACAGAATAAAATATCTAGGAATAAATTTAATCAAGGAGGTGTAAGTTATCTAGAATAATTATTAGGTTGGTGCAAAAGTAATAGCAATTTTTGCCATTAAAAGTAATGTAAACAGTAATATAAAACACTGATGAAAAAATTAGATACCAAAAAAGGATATTCTGCCTTCATATTGGAAGAATAATATAATTAATACGTTTGCACTTCCCAAAATGATCTATATATTAATAACAATTTTCATCAAAATGTCAATGAAATTCTTCACAGAGATAGAAAAAGATAATAAAATTCAAGTGAAACAAAAAAATACCAAAAATAGCCAAAGTAATCTTGAAAGAACACACACAAAGCTGGACACATTACATCACCTAACTTCAAGACATACTACAAATCTATGGCAGCAAAAATTACATGGTACTGGCAATAACAACAGACACTTAGACCAGTGGAAGATTAGAGAACCCAGAAACAAATCCACACTAAAAAGACAACTGAGTTTTTGACAAAGGAACAAGAACACACATTGGAGAAAAATAGTCTCTTCGATAAAGCTGAAAAAACCTGTATATCTACATGCAGGCTAATAAAACCAGATCCTTATTTCTCACCATATTCAAAAATTCACTTAAATGCATTAAGAACTTCAGTATACAACCCAAAACTACGATACTACTTGAAGAAACCAAATGGGGAATTCTCTATGACACTGATCTTTAGCATAGGCAACACAAGAAAATACAGACAAATAGATTATAGCAAACTAAAAAGGTGCAAAGAAAACAAAAAAACATAGTGAAGAGACAAGGTACAGAATGGGAACAAACATTTGCAAATTATACAAATATCCTGAGTATATAAAGAATTCAAACAACTAACCAGCAAGCAAACAAACAATACAACAAAACACATAATCCAATTTAAAAATGACAGAATACCTCAATAGACAGTTTTGAAAAAAAAAGTGTACAAATGATTGGCAGGTTTATAACAAAATGCTCAACATTACTAACTGTAAGGGAAATGAAAATTGAAGCTACAATGAGATACCATCCCACCCTAGTAACAATGGCTAGTATCAAGAAGACAAAATATAACAAATACACGTGAGGATGTAGTGAGAGGAAAACTCTTTGACGCTGTTGGTGGGGATGTAGCTTAGTACAATCACTATAAAAGACAGTGTGGTGAGTTCTCCAAAAGTTAAAAATAAAACTAACATATGGTTATTGACTACTGATATACAGTCAAAGTAATTAAAATCAGTATGTCAAAAAGATATTTGCACTATGATATTTATTCCAGCACTATTCACGGTAGCCAAGAGATGAAATCAAAACATGTCCATCAGTAAATTGATAAAGAAAATGTGTATATTATACACAATGGAATACTATTTGACTATGGAAAGGAACAAAATACTATCATTTGTGGCAATATGTGTGAACCTAGATAATATAATGTTCAATGAAATAAACCATAGACTAAAGACAAATATTGCATGAGCTCACTAATAAGTGGAATATAGGAAAGCTGATCTTGCAGAAGTTAAGCATAGACTGGTGGTTATCAGAGTCTGGGGAAGGGTCTGGGAAGAAAAAGATGAAGGGAGGTCATTCATTGGGTGTAAAGTTACAGTTAGAAATAAGTTCTGTTGTTCCATTACACAATTGGGTGACTCTAACAACTATGTTATAATAACAACATATATTTTACAATAGCTAGAAAACAGTAACTTGAAAGTTATCACTATAAAGAAATGATAATGGCTTGAGATGATGAACATACTAATTACCCTAATTTTATTATAACGCAACGTACATATGTTTTAAAACATTACACTATACCCTATAAATATTTGAAATCAGGGCCTGGC
>NW_012103373.1:3850-4222 GCF_000951045.1 Mandrillus leucophaeus
TTTTCTTTGTCTTATTTGCATATTGGTTGATGGTTGTTACATCTTCCTAAAGAATTGACTTTTTTTGGTCAATATTGAATGTCTCATTTTATACCTAAGTGTGTGTTTTTCTTTTTATTTGTGTTAAATGCTTTTTTTTTTTTTTTTTTGAGTTTCATTCTTGTTGCCCAGGTTGGAGTGCAATGGTGCAATCTCGGCTCACTGCAACCTTTGCCTCCCCGTTTCAAGCAGTTGTCCTGGCTCAGCTTCCCAAGTAGCTGGGATTACAGATATGCACCACCACACCCGGCTAATTTTGTATTTTTAGTAGAGATGGCGTTTCTCCATGTTAGTCAGGCTGGTCTCGAACTCCTGACCTCAGGTGATCTGCCC
>NW_012103374.1:0-491 GCF_000951045.1 Mandrillus leucophaeus
CCCCTCACCCCCTCCCACTCTTTCCCACAAGTCCCCAAAGTCCATTGTATCATTCTTATTCATTTGCATCCTCATAACTTAGCTCCCACATATCAGTGAGAACATACGACGTTTGGTTTTCAATCCTGAGTTACTTTACTTAGAATAATAGTCTCCAAACTCATCCAGTTCACTGCACGTGCTGTTAATTCATTCCATCATATATATATATATATAAAAATATATCACAGTTTCATTATCCGCTCATTGATTGATGGGCATATGGGTTAGTTCCATGATTTTGCTATTGTGAATTATGCAACTATGAACATGCGTGTGCAAGTATCTTTTTCAAATAATGACTTCTTTTTTTCTGGGCAGATACCCAGTAGTGGAATTACTGAATCAAACGGCAATTCTACTTTTAGTTCTTTAAGGAAATTTTGCTTTCCATATTTCCACATTGTTTTCCATAGTGTCTGTACTAATTTACATTCCTAACAGCCCTGTAG
>NW_012103374.1:1035-1387 GCF_000951045.1 Mandrillus leucophaeus
GTATTTTATCTATTTATTTATTTATTTATTTATTTATTTATTTATTTATTTATTTTGCAGCTATTGTAAAGGGATTGAGTTATTGATTTGATTCTCCACTTGGTAATAGTTAGTGTACAGAGGAGCTACTGATTTATGTACATTAATCTTTTATACAGAAACTTTGATGAATTCTTTTATCAGTTCTAGGAGCTTTCTAGAGGAGTCCTTAGGGTTTTCAAGGTACACAATCATATCATCAGCAAACAGTGACAGTTTGACTTCCTCTTTACTGATTTGGATGCCTTTTATTTCTGTTGTCTGGTTGCTATGGCTAGGACTTCTAGTACTGTGTTGAAAGGAGTGGTGATAG
>NW_012103374.1:2219-4669 GCF_000951045.1 Mandrillus leucophaeus
CTTTTGTGTTATTTTCTGTTTGTTTGTTTGTTTCTATTTCATTTAGTTCTCTGATCTTGGTAATTTCCTTTCTTCTGTTGGGTTTGGGTTTGGTTTGTTCTTGTTTCTCTAGTTCCTTGAGGTGTGACCTTAGGATGTCAGTTTGTGCACTTTCAGACTTTTTGATGTAGGTGTTTAGGGCTATGAACTTTCCTCTTAGTACTACCTTTGCTGTATCCCAGAGGTCTTCACAGGTTGTGTCATTATTGTCATTCAGTTTGAATAATTATTAAATTTCTATCTTGATTTTGTTTTTGACCCATTGCTCATTCAGGAGCAGGTTATTTAATTTCCATGTTTTTTATGCTTTTGAGGGTTTCTTTTGGAGTTGATTTCCAGTTTTATTCCTCGATGGTCTGAGAGAGTGCTTGATATAATTTCAATTTTCTTAAATTTATTGATGCTCATTTTATGGTCTATCATATGGTCTATCCTGGAGAAAGTTACACATACTGTTGAATAGAACATGTATTCTGTGGTTATTGGATGGAATATTCTGTATATATCTGTTAGGTCCATTTGTTCCAAGGTATAGTTTAAATCCATTGTTTCTTTGTTGACTTTCTAACTTGATGGCCTGTCTTGCGCTGTCAGTGGAGTATTGAAGCCCCCCACTATTATTGTGTTGCTGTCTATCTCATTTTTTAGGTCTACTAATAATTGCTTTATAAATTTGGGAGCTCCAGTGTTAGATGCAGATATGTTTAGGATTGTGATATTTGCTTGTTGGACAATGCCTTTTACCATTATATAATGTGCCTCTTTGTCTCTTTTAACTGATGTTGCTTTAAAATTTATTTTGTCTGATAAAAGAATAGCTACCTCTGCTTACTTTTGGTGTCTATTAGCATGAAATGCCCTTTTCCATCCCTTTATCTTAAGTTTATGTGAGTCCTTATGTATAAGTGAGTCTCCTGAAGGCAGCAAATGGTTGGTGAGTTTTTATCCATTCTGCAGTTCTGTATCTTTTAAGTGGAGCATTTTAGCCATTTACATTCAATGTTAGTATTGAAGTGTGAGGTACCATTGCATTGATTATACTTTTTGTTGCCTGTGTCTTTTTTGTTTGCATATTTTTTGTTTTTGCTTTTGAACATGTATTTTAATTTTATAGGTCCTGTGTGATTTATACTTTAAAGAGGTTTTGTCTTGATGTGTTTCCAGGATTCGTTTCAAGATTTAGAGCTCCTTTTGGCAGTTCTTGTAGTGGTGCTTGGTAATGGCAAATTCTCTCAGCATTTGTTTGTCTGAAAATAACTGTATATTTCCTTCATATATCATGCTAAGTTTCACTGGATACAAAATTCTTGGCTGATAATTGTTTTGTTTATGGAGGCTAAAGATGGGGCTCCAATCCCTTCTAGCCTGTAGGGTTTCAGCTGAGAAATCTGCTGTTAATCTGATAGATTTTCTTCTATAGGTTACCTGGTGCTTCTGTCTCACAGCTCTTAGGATTCTTTCCTTCATTTTAACTTTGGATAACCTGATGACAGTGTGCCTAGACAACGATCTTTTTGTGATGAATTTTCCAGGTGTTCTTTGTGCTTCTTGTATTTGGATGTTTAGGTATCTAGCAACGCCATGGAAATTTTCCTCAACTGTTCCCCTGAATATGTTTTCCAAGCTTTTAGAATTCTCTTCTTCCTAGAAACACCAATTATTCTTAAGTTAGATCATTTAACACAATCCCAGACTTCTTGGGGACTTTGTTCATATTTTCTTATTCTTTTTTCTTTGTCTTTGTTGGATTGGGTTAATTTAAAGAAGTTGTCTTCGAGCTCTGAATTTCTTTCTTCTACTTGTTTAATTCTGTTACTGAGACTTTCCAGAGCATTTCACATTTCTAAAAGTGTGTCCAAAGTTTCCTGAATGTTTGACTGTTTTTTCTTTAAGCTATCTATTTCCTTGAATATTTCTCCCCTCACTTCTTGTATCATTTTTTTGGATTTCCTTGCATTGGACTTTGCCTTTCTCTGGTCCCTCCCTGATTAGCTTAATAACTAACCTCCTGAATTCTTTTTTTCAGGTACATCAGGGATTTCTTCTTGGTTTGGATCCATTGCTGGTGAACTAGTGTGATTTTTGGGTGGTGTTGAAGAGCCTTGTTTTGTCATATTACCAGAGTTGGTTTTCTGGTTCCTTCTCATTTGAGTAGGCTCTGTCAGAGAGAAGGTCTCGGGCTGAAGGCTGTTGTTCAGATTCTTTTGTCCCATGGGGTGTTTGCTTGATGTAGTACTCTTCCCCTTTTCCTATGGATGTGGTTCCCTGTAAGTCAAACTGCAGTGACCATTGTCTCTTTTCTGGGTCTAGCCACCCAGCAAATCTACCTGGCTTCAGGGTGGTACTGGAGGTTGTCTGCACAGAGTCCTGTGATGTCAACTGTCTATGGGTCTGTCAGCCATGGATACTAG
>NW_012103375.1:0-360 GCF_000951045.1 Mandrillus leucophaeus
TTTCGAGTTTTTCTCTGAGGATATTTCCTTTTTCACCACAGCCCTCTATGGGCTTCCAAATATCACTTTGCGAATTCCACAAGAACAGGCTTAGCGAGTGGACTTCTTGAGTGGAAAGCTGTAACTCCGTGAGATGAATTCACAGAACACTAAGCAGTTTCTCAGAAAGCTTCTTTCCAGATTTCATCTGAGGAAATTTCCTTCTTCACCATAGCCCTCTATGCGCTTCCAAATATCACTTTGTAAATTCCACAAGAACTGTCCTAGCGAAAGGCTTCTTGAGGGGAAAGCTGTAACTCTGTGAGGTGATTTCGCAGAACTCAAAGAAGTTTCTCAGAAAGCTTCTTTCTCTTGGTTATC
>NW_012103375.1:410-748 GCF_000951045.1 Mandrillus leucophaeus
CCTATAGTCTTCAAAGGGATCCGAAATATCTGTTCTCAGATTCCACAGAAATAAGGCTGGCAAAGAGATTCACGAAATGCAAATGTAACTCTGTGTGCGGAAATCACACATCACAAAGCTATTTCTCAGAAAGCTTCTTTCGAGTTTTTCTCTGAATATATTTCGTTTTTCACCATAGCCTTCTATGGGCTTCAAAATATCACTTTTCGAATTCCACAAGAACAAGCTTACCGAGCGGCTTGAGTAGGGGAAAGTTTTAACACTGTGAGATGAATTCACAGAACACTAAGCAATTTCTCAGAAAGCTTCTTTCCAGATTTCATCGGAGGATATTTCCT
>NW_012103375.1:974-1345 GCF_000951045.1 Mandrillus leucophaeus
ATCACAAAGCAGTTTCTAAGAAAGCATCTTTCCATTTTTTCTGTTAGGATATTGCCTTTTTCACGATAGCCCTCTATGGGTTTCCAAATATCACTTTGCGATTTCCACTAGAACAGGCTTAGCGAATGGCTTCTTGAGGGAAAAGCTGTAACTCTGTGAGATGAATTCACAGAACACTAAAAGGTTTCTCTGGAAGCTTCTTTCCAGAATTCATCGGAGAATATTTCCTCTTTCACCATAGCCCTCTATGGCATTCCAAATATCACTTTGCAAATTCCACAAGAACTGTCTTAGCGAATGGTTTCTTGATGGGAAAGCTGTAACACTGTGAGATGATTTCACAGAACACAGAGAAGTTTCTCAGAAAGCTT
>NW_012103376.1:0-1496 GCF_000951045.1 Mandrillus leucophaeus
TGATAGTTATGTTTCTCATTGTCTGATTGTGATTTAACGTCCTAGATAAGGGGCTAGAGAGAAAACATGCTGAGAGGAAAACCTAAGTACCTGGTTTCTTTGCCAGTTTTTTTCCCTCACTGTAAGCTAATACCTTGGCATTTTTCTTAATACATCAGGCTTTGTACACTTGAAGAGTGTGAATCTACTTGTGATAAACTGATCTACCCTGGGTGAATAACACTAGTTTTTAAGGCTGAGAGGACCAGCTTCTAAATGTTGAATTCACCAAGATAAATTCTGCCCTGCAGGGACTTGCCTGAGCTGCCAGTCAGCCTTCCTCAGGGAACTACTCCTTTGAGATTTTACAAAATCAAATTGTAATGATGCTGCTGGATAGAAATCTTATTTTAGGGAAACTTTTGCATATTCATACATGTCTTGTAACTAGAAGGATAGTAAGGACAGAGTGAATATGGCCTTAACTCCAGGTTAGGCATGCTGATAATTGGATTTTGGAGAAAAGCCTTTAGGATAACTAGTATGAGTGCCTACTGTGTATAAGCACCATCATGTTTGCAAAG
Source organism: Mandrillus leucophaeus (assembly GCF_000951045.1). Classification (NCBI taxonomy): domain Eukaryota; kingdom Metazoa; phylum Chordata; class Mammalia; order Primates; family Cercopithecidae; genus Mandrillus; species Mandrillus leucophaeus. The sequence continues at coordinate 564 of NW_012103376.1, forward strand.
AGATACTCCTTAAGGAGGTTAAAAAAATGTCATATACTCAGGAGACATTTAAGTGATGGAAAAACAGTATGTGGTTAGGGAGTTATAATGAATTGAGTATTTTCAGCTTTAGGTTCTGAAGTAAATTGGAATATGGAGTGATGTGAACCAAAATAGAGGGAATCTTCTTAGCATTTATCCTAATCAGATTTGTATAACTTTTAACATTTGTTCTACCCTCTGAAAACCATGAGTGCAGAAGCTGTGTCGCATTCACTATGTCTCTATAGTATTTAAATGTAGTACTTGTCATGGTTATTTTCCATAAAGTTTTGTTGACTAAATGGATCTTAAAAGTTTTTTTTTTTTTTTTTTTTGAGACGGAGTCTCTCTGTGTGGCCCAGGCTGGAGTGCAGTGGCCGGATCTCAGCTCACTGCAAGCTCCGCCTCCCGAGTTTACGCCATTCGCCTGCCTCAGCCATTCTCCTGCCTCAGCCTCCCCAGTAGCTGGGACTACAGGCGTGCACCATGAGGCCTGGCCAATTTTTATATTTTTAGTAGAGACGGGGTTTCACTGTTAGCCAGGATGGTCTGGATCTCCTGACCTCGTGATCCGCCCGTCTCGGCCTCCCAAAGTGCTGGGATTACAGGCTTGAGCCACCGCGCCCGGACTAAAAGTTTTTGAAGGATGGAACAGATAGACACTGTGTTGAATATTTTGTGTGTTTCCTCTTCCTCACAACAATGCTGTAATAGGAGAATGTATCCAATTTAAAAATGAAAAATGCTACCTGGGTTAATAGAGCTGGGATCTAGGTTTGTATAGCGTCTGAGCACTTATTGCTCCATTACTATTATTAAAACCTGGGCAAAGCCATTTAGTCATAAGTGACTTTATGACTAGTTAGGTAAATATGAAGGAGTAGTGGAAAACAAGTCAGTAGAGTTTACTTA
>NW_012103376.1:5046-5670 GCF_000951045.1 Mandrillus leucophaeus
AATCTACAGCTGCTTTACAGGTAAGCCTCTATTCCTTTGAGAATTTTACCAGTAATAGAGAATTTTGAATTAAAGGAGGTAGATTTAATACCTTTTGTCTGTGTCCATTTGTGCTGCTATAACAACATACTTGAGACAGTAATTTATAAAGAACAAAAATTAATTTTCTCACAGTTCTGGAGTCTGGGAAGTCCAAGATCAAGGCATTTATTACTCGTTGTGCATGAGTAATGAATTTTTATTAAACATGGTACCATGTTTAGGATGATGTTGAGGACCTTCTTCCTGTTGCCTCACATGGCTGAAGGCAGAAGGGCAGAAGAGCAAGAGCTCCCTCTTCAATCTCAAGCCATATTTTAAGGGTACTAATTCCATCTATGAGAGCTCTGCCTTCATGACTTAATATCCTCTTAAAGGCCCCTCCCCCTCTTAGTACCATCACATTGGGGATTAGATTTTAATGTATGAATTTTGGAGGGGACACATTCAAATCGTAGTACCTTTTGTGATAATATTCAATTTTCCCTGGTAAGAAAACCTCTTATTTTCCTCAATTTTGTCTCTTTTCCTAGTGAAGAATGAGAGGAGGGTGGCATTCTAGATGTGGAGTAGAATAATGGTGTC
>NW_012103376.1:9155-9515 GCF_000951045.1 Mandrillus leucophaeus
TTAACTACATCCTAACTCCCATCATCTCCATTGAATTTAAGGAGCCAATTTCTTTTTTTGAGATGGAGTTTCACTCTTGTTGCCCAGGCTGGAGTACAATGGCACAATCTTGGCTTCCCGCAACCTCCGCTTCCCGGGTTCAAGCAATTCTCCTGCCTCAGCCTCCCGAATAGCTGGGATTATAGGCATGCACCACCATGCCTGGCTAATTTTGTATTTTTAGTAGAGACGAGGTTTCTCCATATTTATCAGGCTGGTCTCTAACTCCTGACCTCAGGTGATCCACCCACCTCGGCCTCCCAAAGTGCTGGGATTACAGCCATGAGCCACTGCCCCTGGCCAGAAGCCAATTTCAATGGG
>NW_012103377.1:0-1618 GCF_000951045.1 Mandrillus leucophaeus
CCGTGGTCTCGATCTCCTGACCTTGTGATCCGCCCGCCTCGGCCTCCCAAAGTGCTGGGATTACAGGCGTGAGCCACCGCGCCCGGCCATAATTTCTTATTTATATTTTCTTTCTTTTTTTTTTTGGAGACAGAGTCTTGCTCCGTCGCCCAGGCTGGAGTGCAATGGCGCGATCTCGGCTCACTGCAACCTCCACCTCCCGGGTTCAAGCGATTCTCCTGCCTCAGCCTCCCGAGTAGCTGGGATTACAGGCATGTGCCACCATTGCCCGTCTAATTTTTTTACTTTTAGTAGAGACGGGGTTTCGCCATGTTGGCCAGGCTGGTCTCAAACTCCTGACCTCAGGTGATTCACCTGCCAAAATGCTCCCAAAGTGCTGGGATTACAGGCGTGAGCCACTGTGCCCAGCCTTAGTTCTTTCTTTTATAAGCCACTAATCTTAAAAAGCTGAAAGCTATTTTGAAAATCCTAATTTACTTCTCCCTTGTTCCTTCTAGTTACAAAGAAACAAAGTGGAAGAACTCATGCTTTTTTGCTTTTTCCCCCTCTTAGCCCTTGTCAGGCCACTGCATTTTTAGTTTAATAAAAACATATTTCAAAAGGCCAGGTTGTGATATGAATTCTACCTTAAACTTGGGTAGTCCTTCTGTAGCCTGCATAGTTGTCGTTTTGAAGTTTTACCAATGGACAGCCCTAATCAATGAATGAATAAAATGGAAGTAGGCTTTAGTTATTAAGAAAGGAGAGTGTCTTAGATCAGTGCTTCTGAAACTTTAACACGCAGAGGAATCACCTGAGAATCTTGTTAAAATGCAGATGCTGATGCAGCAGGTCTGGGGAGGGTCTGATAGTTTGCATTTCTAACAAGCTCCCAGGTGATGTCTATGCGGCTGGGATACTGATCACACTTGGAGTAACAAGGCCTTACGTTTGACTTGGAAAAACTACACGGAGAAAAAAAGCTGGTTTGGGTTCATTTCTATGTTATTTTTTCCCTCAACTGTGAAATTATTTGGGTAATTACTTCAAGTTGAGTAACATTCTCTATAACATTTCAGTGCTTATAATTTTTTTGATGTTATGAGAGCAGTACATGCTCAGAATATATAATGTAGAAAATATATAAAACTATAAAGAAAAAGAAAATCTATAATCCACCTAGAGATAACTATAACAAATTCTAGGGTTCCTTACTAATTTTTCTACCTTGCACATACACCACAAATCAGAATCATAAGTTACCTACTTTTGTATTTTATCATTATACTGTAATTCTTTGACATTAAAGATTATAACTGTGTAATATCTAACAATAACAACCCCCAGAGGCTCAAGATTATACAAACTACTTTTTTCTTACCAAAATTCTTTATGTATTTCTACACTCACTTTTTTATGTTTTTTATTATACTTTAAGTTCTAGGGTACATGTACACAACGTGCAAGTTTGTTACATATGCATACATGTGCTATATTGGTGTGCTGCACCCATTAACTTGTCATTTACATTAGGTATATCTCCTAATGCTATCCCCCCTCCCCCCACCCCACAATAGGCCCCAGTGTGTGATGCTGCCCTTCCTGTGTCCAAGTGTACTCATTGTTCAGTTCCCACCTA
>NW_012103377.1:2652-4104 GCF_000951045.1 Mandrillus leucophaeus
TATAATAATAAATAAATAATAAATAATAAATGTGTCAAAATAATGAATAGCTCTTATTATTTTGAGATATGTCCCATCAATACCTAATTTATTGAGAGTTTTTAGCATGAAGGGCTGCTGAATTTTGTCAAAGGTTTTTTCTGCATCTATTGAGAGAATCATGTGGTTTTCGTCTTTGGTTCTGTTTATATGCTGGATTACGTTTATTGATTTGTGTATGTCAAACCAGCTTTGCATCCCAGGGATGAAGCCCACTGATCATGGTGGATAAGCTTTATGATGTGCTGCCGGATTCAGTTTGCTAGTATTTCATTGAGGATTTTTGCATCGATGTTCATCAGGGATGTTGGTCTAAAATTCTCTTTTTTTGTTGTGTCTCTGCCAGGCTTTGGTAGCAGGATGATGTTAGCCTCATAAAGAGTTACGGAGGATTCCCTCTTTTTCTATTGATTGGAATAGTTTCAGAAGAAATGGTACCAGCTCCTCCTTGTACCTCTTGGTATAATTCGGCTGTGAATCTGTCTGGTCCTGGATATTTTTTGGTTGGTAGGCTATTAATTACTGCCTCAATTACAGAGCCTGTTATTGGTCTATTCAGGGATTCAACTTCTTACTGGTTTAGTCTTGGGAGAGTGTATGTGTCCAGGAATTTACCCATTTCTTTGAGGTTTTCCAGTTTATTTGCATACAGGTGTTTATAGTATTCTCTGATGGTAGTTTGCATTTCTGTGGAATTGGTGGTGATACCTCCTTTATTATTTTTTATTGTGTCTATTCGATTCTTCTCTCTTTTCTTATTAGTCTTGCTAGCAGTCTATCAATTTTGTTGATCTTTTCAAAAAACCAGCTCCTGGATTGATTGATTTTTTTGAAGGGATTTTTGTGTCTCTATCTCCTTCAGTTCTGCTCTGATCTTAGTTATGTCTTGCCTTCTGCTAGCTTTTGAATGTATTTGCTCTTGCTTCTCTAGTTCTTTTAATTGTGATGTTAGGGGGTCGATTTTAGATCTTTCCTGCTTTCTCTTGTGGGCATTTAGTGCTATAAATTTCCCTCTACACACTGCTTTAAATGTGTCCCAGAGATTCTGGTATGTTGTGTCTTTGTTCTCATTGGTTTCAAAGAACATCTTTGTTTCTGCCTTCATTTCATTATGCACCCAGTAGTAATTCAGGAGCAGGTTGTTCAGTTTCCATGTAGTTGAGCGGTTTTAAGTGAGTTTCTTAATCCTAAGTTCTAGTTTGATTGCACTGTGGTCTGAGAGACAGTTTGTTATAATTTCTGTTCTTGCACATTTGCTGAGGAGAGCTTTACTTCCAACTATGTGGTCAGTTTTGGAATAAGTGCGATGTGGTGCTATGAAGAATGTATATTCTGTTGATTTGGGGTGGAGAGTTCTGTAGATGTCTATTAGGTCTGCTTGTTGCAGAGCTGAGTTCAAGTCCTGGATATCCT
>NW_012103377.1:5630-5941 GCF_000951045.1 Mandrillus leucophaeus
CATGGTTTTCAGCTCTATCAGGTCATTTAAGGACTTCTCTACATTGGTTATTCTAGTTAGCTATTCGCCTAATCTTTTTTCAAGGTTTTTAGCTTCTTTGCGATGGGTTCGAACTTCCTCCTTTAGCTCAGAAAAGTTTGATCATCTGAAGCCTTCTTCTCTCAACTGGTCAAAGTCATTCTCTGTCCAGCTTTGTTCCATTGCTGGCGAGGGGCTGCATTCCTTTGGAGGGGAAGAGGCGCTCTGATTTTTAGAATTTTCAGCTTTTCTGCTCTGTTTTTTCCCCATCTTTGTGGTTTTATCTACCTTTG
>NW_012103377.1:6171-13671 GCF_000951045.1 Mandrillus leucophaeus
TGTGGATGTCCTTTCTGTTTGTTAGTTTTCCTTCTAAAAGTCAGGACCCTCAGCTGCAGGTCTGTTGGAGTTTGCTGGAGGTCCACTCCAGACCCCATCTGCCTGGATATCAGCAGTGGAGGCTGCAGAAGAGTGAATATTGCTGAACAGCAAATGTTGCTGCCTGATCATTCCTCTGGAAGCTTCGTCTCAGAGGGGTACCCAGCCATGTGAGGTGTCAGTCTGCCCCTACTGGGGGGTGCCTCCTGGTTAGGCTACTTGGGGGTCAGGGACCCACGTGAGGAGGCAGTCTGTTCATTCTGAGATCTCAAACTCCGTGCTGGGAGAACCACTACTCTCTTCAAAGCTGTCAGACAGGGACATTTAAATCTGCAGAGGTTTCTGCTGCCTTTTGTTTGGCTATGCCCTGTCCCCAGAGGTGGAGTCTACAGAGGCAGGCAGGCCTCCTTGAGCTGCGGTGGGCTCCACCCAGTTCGAGCTTCCTGGCTGCTTTGTTTACCTACTCAAGCCTCACCATGACAGGCGCCCCTCCCCCAGCCTCGCTGCTGCCTTGCAATTAGATCTCAGACTGCTGTGCTAGCAATGAGGGAGACCCTGTGGGCGTGTGACCCTCCGAGCCAGGTGTGGGATATAATCTCCCAGTGTGCCGTTTGTTAAGATCCTTGGAAAAGTGCAGTATTAGGGTGGGAGTGACCCGATTTTCCAGGTGCTGTGTGTCACGGTTTCCCTTGGCTAGGAAAGGGAATTCCCTCACCCCTTGTGCTTCCCAGGTGAGGTGATGCCTCACCCTGCTTCGGCTCTCATTTGGTGGGCTGCACCCACTGTCCTGCATGCCCCAGTGAGATGAACCCGGTAACTCAGTTGGAAATGCAGAAATCACCCATCTTCTGTGTCGTTCACGCTGGGAGCTGTAGCCTGGAGCTGCTCCTATTTGGCCATCTTGGAAGCGCCACAATCACTTCTTTATAATAAACAGATAGCTATGTTTTGAAGAGTCAAGTCAGAGCCTCCTACCATAAAAATCCCCTTAAACTAATCAAAGAAAGAATGTTTAAAAACCCTCAGATCATTTTTTTATTTGTAAGAAAATGAAATAAAAAATGCAGTTTACAGTTACCCATCTTAAAATCTATTTTTATAAAGAAAATTGCACAATTATAAAAAATATATAATTTTAAGAATGAATAGATGTGAACTGTTTTGTGTGTGCTTTACCTGTTATTAGTTATTAAAAACAGAAAAAGCTTGTCCCCAAAGTTCAGCAACAGTTTTTCAATGGAATAACACAACCAGTGGGCTTCAAAAAGTGGCCTAAGAAGAAATGGACCAGACAGGTGCTCTCTGACACAGTTTTCTTTTTAATATTTTGTTAAGGATTTAACCAAGTAAATTCTAAGGACATCAACTAGCTTAGAGAGGACCACAGGGGCTCTTTGCTACTTTCATGATGAAACTTTCCTGCTTTCACTTTAACAGTTCAGGAAATAGAGCGGAAATCCTTAACACTGAAATGGGACCCATCTTGAGACTTTCCAAAATCTCCAAATTCCCATATACACTAAAGCATATAATTTCTTCTGTAAAACTCTTATTTTCTGGCTTAAAAAATACTACCTTTAAGACCCTTTTCAATACTAGCTGTTGTCTTTGTTTTGGAGACCATTTTCCACAAAATAATATAATTATTAGCACTTCATGAGTATAACTACCTAGCTGACGGGGAACACAGAACAAGACCCCGTGGCAGTGTGGGTGAGGAGCAGTTGGCTTGGCTTGCTCATTAGTTAAGTGACTGGATATTCTTTCAGTTCAATTTAAATTTGGCATCAGCAAAATAACACACACAACATGTTACCTACCTTCAGTATCACTTGCAAAGAGTTCAAGCGACAGGTGTTAAATCTGCAAATGTCAAGGAACTTTAGTAACTTTAATTTCTTCATCAATATAATGAGCATAATCCACTGCTGCCTCACAGGAGTACTGTGAGAACTTGTGTTACACACATGAAAGGACAATAGGAAACCATAAAATACTTTAAAAGGAGAAGCCTAGTTCTTCTGGGTGGCATGTTAGGAAACAAGAGTGCCTACAGATGTCACCGCCAGGCCTAAAGAAAAGACAGAATAAAAGAGATGACAAGAACCTGAAAAGTTTAAGGGGGAAAAAAAAAAAAGAAAAGAAAGCATATGAGGCTCAAGAGGGGAAGTGAATGTGGGATTTCACCTGGTTGAGAGGAGCAAGAAAACTGCAATCTTTGCAGGTGCAGCTCAGGATGCTGGGACGCTCAAGGCTGCCCATAGAACTTTGCGAGAAACAGGGTGACTTGAAGAATAGTCCATCTAAGCCTAAAGAGACCCCAGTTGGGAAGTCAGGCTTTCCAACAGATAGTTCTCCTATGGGTAAATCGTCATCTTTTAGCTAGCCTCCATGCTGCAACTCCAATTTCTGTCCTCAACAGAATTCTACATCCTAGTGTTCCAATTCTGGCAGAGACAAATCCAATGTGTTCAAAGGAATTTATTAAGAAATTCAAGTAGATCATCAGTTATGGACTGAATTGCGTCCCCCCAAAATTCATACTGAAGGTGGGTTGAAGTCTTAACCCTTTGTACCTTAGAATGAGACTGTGTCTGGAGTGGACTGTATTAAAATGGACTGTATCGGGCCTTTAAAGAATTAAGGTAAAATGAGGTCATTAGGGTGGGACCCAATCCAATATGACCAGTGTCAGTATAAGAAGAGGAGATTAGGTACAGAGGGAAGACACTGGGAGAAGATAGCCCCTTAGAAGTTGAAGAGAGACCTGGCCCGGTGTGGTGGCTCACACCTGTAATCCCAGCACGTTGGGAGGCCAAGGCAAGCTGATCACGAGATCAGGAGTTCGAGATCAGCCTGACCAACATGGTGAAACTCCGTCTCTACTAAAAATACAAAAATTAGCCTGTAATCCCAGCTACTCAGGAGGCTGAGGCAGGAGAATTGCTTGAACCCAGGAGGCAGAGGTTGCAGTGAGCCAAGATTGCGCCACTGCACTCCAGCCTGGGTGACAGAGCGAGACTTCATCTCAAAAAAAAAAAAAAAAAAAAAAAGAAGTTGGGGAGAAACCAACTTTGCTGACACCTTGCTCTCAGACTTCTAGCCTCCAGAAATGTGAGGAAATACAGTTGGTTAAGCCACCTCATCCATGGTACTTTGTTATAGCAGTCCTAGCAAATGAATACACCGTCTTACTATTAATAGCTGACACAATACAAGGAGAGAAGCATCTACTAAGTGAGAACAGAAACAGAAAAAAAAATGTTTCTTTCTAGAACTAAAGAAAGATCATACACTGAAGTGAAAAAGCAGTTAGTGGCTCCCTCTCTTTGCTTCCAAAATAATTTCACCATATTGGTGGTGACACTCAGGCCATATCACACTTAGTTGTTGCCGAATCTGTCCTTCCTCAACAGACTCTAAGCTCCTCCAGGGCAGGGAGTGTTGGCCATCCACCTTTGTTCCTCTGACATGAGGAATGTCACTCAACACATAACAGGAACTATATATAAATTGTTTTTACTGTTTCTGAATAAACAACAACAAAGGTTCAGTTCAGAAAACTAAGAGACTTTTTTCTTCCTGCATTTTTAAGGAGACTTAGATTTGAACTGATTCAAGTTTCCCCTAAACTATTCACTTACCCCTACTCAGGCCAAGGCACCACGGGATGAGGCAGCCAAATGGGACCATTTCATGCTGCCATCCTGGAAATGGATTTTTACTTCACAGATTGCCCCAATGTTCCTGTAAAACCGCCTCTGAATCCATTATGCCATCTGTGTACATTCTGGAGCAGTTACAATAATAATGCCAAAGTCCCACAGAAATAAGATTTTAAAAATGTAATGCAGTTACAGCAAATATGTAGTAAACACTTCACCAACATGAATAACAGTCCTTTGCCATTTTAAAGGAAGGAAAAAATATCAAATGGGGTTAATTCACATTATGGACTAATGGCCTGTAAACTTTCGTTTGAAAGCAAAGCATAGAAAAAGCTTTGACAAGAGCTACTTTTCACCATAAAAATAAACCTCTTTCAAATAATTTGTACATGTTTTTCTAAGTCAAATTGCCAAGTTTCAAACAAAAATTAAAACCACCATCCAGTTACAACCCTTAAAACATGGGCTTTATGATGGAAATGGTAAAACAATCTTAGTGAAGGAAATGTTGCTAGGTACTGACAGTAAGGGAGAGTCTACAGTAAATACTTCACACACCAGTTACAGGGCACTTGTTGACAGAAGACACTTAGACTCCATTCTCAATAATATAACTGTGTGTAACGACTGTCATTTTTCAGAGGACTTCTGATGTTAACATCTACTGGTGTTCTGGCCACGGTCCAAATTGAATAAATATATTTGCCCTCTGGTTCCCTTAGATTTTAAACTCATTTTTATAGCAGGTCTCCCTTGAATAGCAAATCAAAAGAGAATTCACTTCAACTTATAAAGTAAGAAGTCAATTTTATTTGTTATGTTATTTTAAATTTATGGTGTTTTCCCCTATAATATAACAAGAATATTCTTGTTCCCCCATTGTTCCCCATGAACTATGACCTTGCAATTCTCTTTTATTTAGAAACCATCCAACCATGTCTTTAGAGTGCCCAGGAGAGGGGTTCTCAAACTTGGCTGCACGTCACAATTATCTGGGGGAATTATCAAAAAATTATAGCTTCCTAAGCTCTACCCCCGACATCGTCTGAATTAGATAGAATCTGTGGGCATAGGACCTATGGATTTGGGTTTTTAATATGCCCCAGGTGACTCTTAGGAGAGGGCTTATCAGATGTCATGTGTTAGGAAACCTCTGCTGTTGGTAAGTGTGCCCCCAAGTTTTGGTTTATATCCCACCACTTATGAATACCCTAATACCACTTAGCATTACTGCATGATCTGAAAATGCCCGGAGCATGTAAATTTCAGCTAATTCATTCCCAAACTGTAATTTAGGAATAATAAATAAGCAGCAGGAAATTCAGAGTTTCAATAGGTAAAATTCAATAAATAAAACAAAAGGGCTCTTGGAACATAACATGAAGTTCCTTCAGTCACATATATTTTTTTCCTCTTCTCGTCTTATTTTCTTTAGCCCTCTGACATGTAAAAGAACCCATCAATAACTCAATGCCATTTTTGCCCCAAATTGCTGGGTAGTATATTATTAGATACAAACAATAAAAAAGTGTGCTGATTCTTAAACTTGTGAAATGGGACTACAGTAAACTCTGAGTGTACAGATCCTGTCAATACTTTTCCCTTTTAGCCAAGCAAGAGGCTTCCAAGTGGCTACTTATTTCCTCTTATTTTCTGTGGGTGTAATAATGTGCACTTCTCAATGTCCTCTAAGAGGATGGGCTAAATTTCCAGTGACTTTCCAGATCACTCCTCTACATGCCTCCAAGAGTTGCCAGACTTTTTGAAAACTGCTGATCATAAGACTGATTCTGCCTCTCAGATAAGAATTTTAGAGGTAAGAGGAATCTTTCCCCTCAAATAACATATAGAAAACAATCTAGGATGAATAGATTTAGAAAGAAATAATGGGTTGGCCAGGCACAGTGGCTCACACCTATAATCCCAGCACTTTGGGAGGCTGAGGCAGGCAGATCACCTGAGGTCAGGGGTTTGAGGCCAGCCTGGCCAACATGGTGAAACTCCCTCTCTACTAGAAATACAAAAATTGGCCAGGTGTGGTGGCACATGCCTGTAATCCTAGCTACTTGGGAGGCTGAAGCAGGAGAATCATTTCAACCTAGGAGGCAGAGGCTGCAGTGAGCTGAGACCATGCCACTGCACTCCAGCCTGGGCAACAGAACAAGATTCCGTCTCAAAAAAAAGAAGTAATGGGGGAACAGGTTCTAATATACTGATATCCAGAAAGAGGTAACAGATCTGATAGAAACAGACAACGCGTTCAGATAATCAGTACTTAATTTTCTCAACTCATAACTGTCTTCAGGAAAGGTCCTTGGGGATAAAAGAAAAACAGCTGTAAATGATATTACAAGTATATATGGGCTAGACATTGGCCATGAATAAAAGTTCTAAAACCTAGTTATTAATAGGCAGAAGAAATTTATTCTCTGTATAATTAATTTTACTAATTCATGGAAAATATGCTGTGGAGATAGCCCAAGTCCTTGTTGAACATCTAGAGATAAGATTCTAATATCTGACTTCTCCATCAGTTGTAAAATGTTTTCTCTCCAAGGACAGCAAAACCAAGTAAGTCAAGGCATTTAAAAAATAATTTCTAGCCTATCTTGTGGATGCAAAAACAAGTCAATTATGACTGGAATGGAAGACAGTGAGACCAAATCAAGGGCAGCATGGTGATTCTTATGTGGGGAAATCTAGCAATATTTGTAGGTTTTTTATGTCATTGCGTTGTTTCCAGCCCTATTATCGACAAACGAAACACTGAATTGATACTCGCTGACAAACAACATAAACACTCTGTAGGTAACTAATAAGAAAAATGTGTAAATTTGCCTTTTTTGTTTTTCACAGATACTAGAAAAGTTGTCAATGTGATTTTCAGGTAGGAGAAAAAAAAAAACATGCAGTTGTCATGACATTTTCAAATACTTTAAGTTATGTAACAAAGCTTTTCCCAGACCCATGAAGTCCCACAGTGCCTGCAAGTCTTGTATAAGGAAACGCCGAGTGCTGAGGGTTCCAGGCAACACCTGATCATATGGACTGAGGTGCCTATACACTCTCTTAGGATGGAGTCAATAAAGGAACTCCACCCCATCCCTCTCTCAAAACAAACCCAGGCTTTTAGCGAACAGCAGAGACACACTCCAGGTCTATTTTTTTGTGGTAATATCTGGTTTTTGTAGGCCCAATGATCACGTTGCCTATGCTTACTTTATTACAATTACTAAACTCTGTAGAAAATAGCATTTTCAAAATATAGCATTTAAAGAGTCCTTTTTGTACTGTTCCTCCCCCAAACCCTTGCTTTAATAGAGAACAATGTGAAACAGTCTGTGGGGGCCAAAGCTGGGGATTCCTATGCCACCGCCCCTCATGCAGGGGATCCCTGTGTTCACAGAGGCCCCCATGGCCTGCTTCTGAGACAGCAATGTGATGCTGCGTGAACAGCCTGACACAGTAGGTCTGGCTTTTATAATGCAAATTTCCACTTTAAACTCAAAGGTAATTACAGTATTTTAACGTACCTTTCTCATGATCGGTAGTAAGTTTCTCCAGTGCACACTCCGCATCAAAAATGTACCGGTAAAAGCACAGCTGGGTGTACAGGGACTTGTCAGAATACTGTAATATAACAGAAAATAAATGAATACTACTATTGGGGAGGGGAAAGCGATGGAGATCACTCTCAGCAGAGTGTGTCCCCTACTTTCAACTTCCAAATCAAGCAGCATTTTTTAAAGAAAGGGGGTAAGAAGGGCAGAATCATACTAATGGTTTGTCCCTC
>NW_012103377.1:17925-40425 GCF_000951045.1 Mandrillus leucophaeus
TTTGTATTTTTTTTTTTTTTTTAAGTAGAGACGGGGTTTCACCATGTTGGCCAGGCTGATCTTGAACCCCTGACCTCAGGTGATCCGCCCGCCTCAGCCTCCCAAAGTGCTGGGATTACAGGCGTGAGCCACCGCGTCTGGCCGTTTGTGTTCTTTTCTATTGGGTTTCTTTCTCTCTTTTTTATTTTTATTTATTGCGATACAGGGTCTCACTCTGTTGGCCATGCTGGAGTGCAGTGGCGCAATCATAGCTCACTGCAGCCTTGAACTCCTGGGCTCAAGCAATCCTCCCACTTAAGCCTCCCATGTAGCTGGCACCACAGGCATGCCACCACACCCAGCTAATTTTTTAAAAAAAACTTTTAGTAGAGATGAGGTCTTGCTATGCTGCCCAGGCTGGTCTCGAACTCCTGAGTCACCACACCCAGCCTTCTTTTTCTCAACATTGTGTTGGTGAGATTCATCTATGTTGTTCTGTGTAGCAGTCACTCATTTCTTCTCCTTGTTGTGAGTCCCAGCTACTCTGGAGGCTGAGGCAGCAGGACCGCTTGAACCCAGGGGCGGACATTGTAGGGAGCTGAGATCACTCGCGCCACTGCACTCCAGCCTGGGCAACAGAGCAAGACTCCATCTCAAAACAAACAAACAAACAAACAAAAGGAATGATGCTACTGTGAATACTCCTGTACATGTCTTTGAAGCACATATTAATATGTATCCTTTTCTGTTGATTACAGTTTGGAGGAGGGGAAATGTTGAGTCATAGGGCATGCAAATGTTCAGCTTTAGTAGGTACTGCCAAACTGTTTTCTGAGGTATCGATTTCAACCGACTTTCTTTTGAACTGGTTTGACAATACAGTCTTTTACTTTATATTTCTAAGATATTTGCATGGGAACATAACCAGTCTTTTCTCTCTCATTTGTAGGGACAGCAGAAATTGGCTAAGGTCATCTCTTAACACAACTTGCCCCTGACTTAAATTCCTTGAGGTATGAAGAGTTGGACTCATGACCTTAGAGATTATCCACAGCAAAATCTTAATCTCAAGTTATCACCCTCATACAACCCAGAACATGCAATGCAAGGCCTGCCTCCTTGCATCATCAACTGGTACATTCTCATTGATGTAAAATTCATTTTGGTGAAGCCTGAAAAATATCAAATAATGAAGGAAAATCAGCTGCCAAAAAACCCAAAACGTACCCCCAAAGTAAACACCACTGTTCTAGTAGAAGCATAGATAATCCAGCACTCACTATAACTGTAAAATATAATGAAGGTGTATTAAACCGCATTACTTTGCAAATGGTGAAGATACAGTTAAATCTAGGTATCATATCATATAGCAGATTCAGAGCTCTAAACCTCACTAGCACTGACAGAGATCACGAGGTACATGTCTAGAAATGAAAACCAGCTTAGGATAGTCTTTGCTGAAAAATCCCTACTAGCACCCTCATCACACACAGGATGAAGTTCCAACCCTCCAGGTTCACTCTCACAAGTTTTCTATATGCCCCTCAACTGCCAGCCTGGCCATATACCCACGCCACCCTTATCACCATCCCCTGCTACAGTCAGGAAATGTATCCTTCCTTCCTCCGCACCCTTGCTCAAGCAATTCCACCCCATTCAGGTCTATCATTCTGGTCTTGATTAAAGATTCAGTCAGTTCCTATCCACCTCATCAGACCCCACAGTCATCATCATCTTCATGAAGCCTTTTGTCCCTCTATAATTCTGTCTGTTTACTTTCCACCTCTCTCCTGTGTCCACATGGCTCACTACACCCTCTGACCCAGAGCTCCCACCCCAAGTAGTCCTTACTGGTTTTATCACCCCTTGAGCCTCCTAGGATGTGAGCTGCTGTGGGCAGAGACTACAGGTATTCCCCTCTGCAATGCTAGTACCTAGGACACAGCCTGGCATGTACCCAGCCCTCAACGAATATTTGTGGAAGAGATTCAGAAAATCTGTCTCACACCTCTCATTTAGCCTCGACATACTGCTTAATGATACAACACTAGCCCTTTGAATTGATTTCTGATGTGTCCTATGTGTATCTCCCCATGGAAGACTGGAATAGCAGAAAGACCATAGGCTTTGGGGTCAGACTGAATCTGGCTTGAAATTTAGCTCTACCACTAAAGGCTTGGGAGGTAGACAAACTGTTTAACATATTCACACCTCGATTTCTCCATCTGTAAAACAAGACTAACGTATCTTGGGAATGTTGTTAAAATAACAAGATACCATACAAAAAGCACCTAGCACCATGACTGCTACCAAGTACACAGTGGATATGTGATAGATCCTATACGTTTCTCAATTAGACTATAAGCTTCTAGAGGGTTTGATTTGTGCATCCAACACAATGCCATGCCAGCCATAGGTTCTCCAGAAAGTTTTGTGTAAGGAACATGTCTAAATTCTTGAACATGAATGTCTCTTTTAAATGAATGCATTCAAAACTGCTATTTCTACAGCATTTTACTAAAGATACGCCTTTGAATTCCAGTATTGCTCCATTTCCATATACCTTTAGGCTTTATGTAAATTATTTATCTCGATTATGAAAAGGTTGAAATAAACTTTCTTGTTTTCCCTGCCACTCAATTACTTAGTTTTCTCGCCATTTTATTTGCAATATCTATGTTAACTTAGCTATTTTGCAAATGTGGAACAACAGAGGGTGAAAAAATAAAATACTGGTTTGCCAACTCCACTGTACTTCTTTGCAAAGGAAATTATTTCCATAGGCTACAGAAATAACTTATTTGGATTACTTCAATTAGTTCTAATACAAAACATTGCCACCACTTCATTAATCAGCCGCTTGTGAGGGTTACTTTTCCAAGAAGTCTTTTTGGTAATTTGATTAGAAAGAATGGTGGTGCACATTATCATCTGATTCAGTATGTCCATCAAGTAGACAATTTACGGCAAGTTCTTGATAACGATGGGCTTAAAAAACACACAGTAATTTCTTCATTTCAGAATCCTTTTTTTTGTAAAGATGAAGTTATTTTTCAAAGTCTTTGGCAACACACGTTGCTGAATAAGCATCAGGAAATATTTCAGTGCTTTAAGAGGCATTTCACTCTTTCCCTCTCCCCACAGACAACCCCCCCCACGAATGATGCAGTAATTAAAACCTAATTATTATCTTCATTTTAAACAAAACCTAAAGTGAATACCAATTAATAACAACATACTAATGAGCATCTGCTGTGATGAAATTGAATATGAATGTGCTGCAAATTTCGGGTAATTTATTTTTTTTAGGGGAAGTGCCACTGGTCGCATTCTGCTGTTAGAAGATTATATAGAATGTACACCATTTTCTATCAAGTCGTTCTGCACATGGCAATTTCCATCTGAGGAGACACGGCTGGCTTCAACACTGCAGATGTTGAAATAGCCAAATATTGGCCATGGGGTCCTCACTGGGACTGAGGACAATTCTAGGACTCTATCTTGAATTTACTGCCCTCCCTACAAAAGGTTTGCTTAATGTCATTATTTCTAGGTTAACCTAATGTCAAAAAAAGATTGAATTTGTCCTCTCTTACATGTAAGCATGTATCAATACCTCAATGAAAATTTAAATATAAATTTCAAACCAGAAGAAACAATAACATAAAAATCAAGGTTTGTAAGTCATACCCTTGGATTCCACTGGAACTTTAAGATGGTCTAGAAATGTTTATGGATGCTTAAGCTGGAGACACCCTTAAAACCTCGAAGTGCTGATTTGTTCAGATTTGTTAATAGTACCACATCACGAAGTAAAATGTAGTGGTAGAATGAGGTTCTATAGATTAGCTTCGAACTCCCTATCTATGGTATGAATGGGTAGGGCTAGATTAGTGTTGTTCAAATATGTACTATTTGTGGGCCTCAGGGGCTTCTTCATTTATTAAAGTATATATTCATTAAAAAATTTTAAAGGTTCACTCACATGTACTACATGCCAACTTTTAAGACCTTTAAGACCCCAATATATTAACTGGCGTTCTCACTGACAGACTTGTAAAAAACAAAGTGAAAACAGACATCTATATTGAAAAAATATTTTTCTGTTTTATAGATGGGAATTCTGCATGAAATCTTATTTGGAAAAAATGGGGCCAGGAACAGTGGCTCACGCCTGTAACTGTAGGGCTTTGGGAGGCTGACGTGCGAGGTCGTTTGAGGCCAAGAGTTTGGGACCAGCCTGGGCTACAGAGCGAGACTCTCTCTCTACAAAAAAATAAAAATAAACTAGTTGGGTATGATAGTGCATGTCTGTAGTCCCAGCTACTTGGGAGGCTGAGGCAGGAGGACCTCCTTGAGTCCAGGAATTCGAGGCTGCAGTGAGCTATGTTCATGCCACTGTACTCCAATGTGGGTGACACAAAGAGATCCTGTCTCAAAAAAAGCGGGGGTTTTCTTGGATTCAGTAATTTCTAGGATTTCTTTTCAGATCTAAACTGGATGAAAAACTGCAACGTGACTTTGTCTTCTTATTGGCCAAAAAAAGCCACTTGTACCTCTTCCCTGGCACATTATCTTGTTAAAATAAAAATTCTCTATTAATTTCCCATTCTACCTCCATCCACAAAAAAAAAAAAAAAAAAAAAAGGCAAAACTGACATCTGGAATGTTTGGTCAGCTTTCGAATATCTTAATAACTGGTCCCTTGGTGCTGTGATAAACAAATATCAACAGTGACTAAAATAAATATACAAGGCTACTATAAACACATTGGAGTAACATCAGGATGAAAACTTAACCTTTTAATTTGATCTGAATGTTAAGGTGCTTTCTGGGTTAGGTGACATCTCAGAAGAAGTTCCGCTTCATATGAAAACGTAGGATAAGTTAAAGTTAGCCTACTCTCATAGCATGAGCCACCCGTACTCATCAGAAAGACAAGTATTCATTCATCTAACATACTGAGAATCTACTACATGCCAAGGCACTGTTCTAGCTGCTAGGGCTACATCAGGGGACAAGAGAAAAACATTGAAAGATTGCAGAAGCTTACAGTCTGGTGTGGGTACATCTTCTCCAATACTGTGACACAGTTAAATGTGGATATTTCCATTTATACACCCCACTCTTCACGTCAACCACTGTCTTTCTATAATTTTTAACGGCATATATCACCTTTCATTTTCTAACAGAATAATTTGTGTGTTTTAGTTCCGATGCTACACTGAGAGGTATTTGATGGTCCTATTCATTTTTTTATTCCTGACAATATTTTTATCAAAATGCTTGTTCAATAACTAAATGAATTACTCTGCTAAACAATAAAAAAAAATTCACAACCCTTGCACTTGCATAGCATGTGGTATTTTTCAAAGCATTCGATCCTCAAAACAACTCTGTGAGGTCAGGAGAAACTGGGATTATTTGCTTTATTTTACAAAGTTCATCAAAGTGAAGTCGTCTGTTTATAATACTAGATCTGGTCAGTAAATGGGGTAGCTATGGTTTGTTTGAAACCTCTTAGAAAAACTGGTAGTCAAAATTAGAATGATTATTCATAGCTAGAATCGAGAAGGCTGCATATTTTTATTTCCAAACATCATCTCACTTCTTGGCATGAAATGCTGGTCTAGGATTGAGCAAGATAAAATAAAGTCCATATATGCATGCTATATATGGATTAAATCACAATATGCTAAAGGAGGGGCTTAATGAAGTTTAGCACGATAGATTAATGTCAATTTGACATTTTCTAGTTTTCAGAGCACTCTCCTTTGCATTATAGTTTCTCCCATTTGATCCTCAATATGTGAGCTACCTATTCTGATTATTCTCATTTTACAGATAAGAAAGTTGAGACTCAAAGAGGTTACTGGGCTTGCCTTAGGTCATGCAGCCAGTAAGTGGCAGAGCTAACACTTGATGCCAGGTTTTCAGTGTCCAAGCCCCTTGATCTTTTTATTATGCCACTTTTCATTGATGCATTTTCAACTATGTCATTCTGTGTTAATCAGTTCTTTTGTGGCCAGTTTTCAACCTGACATACTTGCCAGAGACAGTCCATTCATATGCACCTGCTACCTCCTTCACACAGGTTACAATGATGTCACATTCAGGGTATAGTTCACTATAGGTCAAAGTGGCTGAAGCACAGGGCCACAAAAAAGGCCACGGGCCTGGGGGCTAGAGGCAAAGGCTGCAATGAGAAACTGACCAAGCCAAATAGACAAGTTTTCCAATGTGTACCATTGTTGTGCTAGGGACCCAACATCTAACTGTGTTGACTTAATTTCATAATTCTTGTTCTTTATTCCAAGAAGCACCTTTAGAAATGGCACCTTTGATTAAAAAGATGTCAAAATTTGTGGGGGAGATGGCCGGGCTCAGTGGTTCATGCCTGTAATCCCAGCACTTTGGGAGGCCAAGGTGGGAGGATCATCTGAGGTCAGGCATCTGAGACCATCTCGGCCAACACAGTGAAACCCCATCTCTACTAAAAATACAAAAATTAGCCGGGCGTGCTGACACACACCTGTAGTTCCAGCTACTTGGGAGGCTGAGGCAGGAGAATCGGTTGAATCTGGGAGGTGGAGATTGTAGTGAGCTGAGATCGTGACACTGTACTCCAGCCCAGGCGACAGAGTGAGACTCTGTCTCAAAAAATAAATAAATAAATAAAATTTAAAAAAATTGGGGAGGGAGAGCATTAGGAAAATAGTAATGCGTGTTGGGCTTAATACCTAGGTTGATAGGTGCAGCAAACCACCATGGCACACATTCACCTATGTAACAAACTTGCACATCCTGTACATGTACCCCAGAACTTAAAATAAAAATTGAAATTATAAAAAAGAAAAACATCAAAATTTGAGTTCCTAGAAGTAAAATTTATGTTCCACAGTTTATGTACATACTTGAATAAGTGTTCATTTGGCTTTAGAAATTCCTAACAGAACATCAAGAGGCTTTCTCAGTTTTACAAATGAAAAAACTGAGGCTCAGAGGGGCCAAGTAACCTCTCATTTGTAAATGGCGGGGAGGTGGGGGGGGCGGGGGAAGGGGAGACATGACCTCAAGACACGGTCAAGAAGATTGAATGAGATAATGTATAGGAAACAGTAGAGTATCTGGCATAAAATTAGCGCTAAGTAAATGGCAGTGAGTACTGTAACTATTTATTAGCTATGAACATTTGTCTTTGGGAAGTTTCCTGAGATAAGCAGACACTTGTAAGAACTTAATCTGGCATAGAGAGAATCAGGAGGCTAGCAGAATAAGTTCTTTAGAAGAAAGGTGCTAAGTAAAGTCAAGGTATTTTAAACTACTACATGTAAAAATACAAAATGAGACAAGTATAGTGTGGTGGTTAAGAGCACATACTCTGGAACCAGACTGTGTTCAAATCCTAGTTCTACTTCTTAATTAATTAAATGTGTGGTCTTGGGCAAGATATCTGCTATAATTTGGATGTCTGTCTCCTCCAAATCTCATGTTGAAATTTGATCCCCAGTGTTGGAGGAGGGACCTAATGGGAGGCGTTTTGATCATGGCAGTAGATCTCTCATGAATAGATTACTGCCCTAAGGGGAGGAGTGGCTAAGTGAGTTCTTACTCTATTAATTCCCTTTAGATCTGGTTGTTAAAAGGAGCCTCACACCTCCCCTCCTCTCTCTCTCACTTCTCTCACCATGTGATCTCTACACAGCCAGCTCTCCTTCACCTTCCCCCAAGAGGGGAAGCAACCCGAGGCCCTCATCTGATACAAATGTCCAATCGTGTCTTGAAGTTCTCCAGACATCAGAATCACGAGTCAAATAAACCTCTTTTCTTTACAAATCACTCAGACTCAGGTATTCTTTCATATTAATAGTAATGTGAAGTAGATAAAGACAGTATCTAACCACTGTTTCCTCATCTGTAAAACAGGACTAACAACAGTGCCTCATAGGATTATGGTGCACATTAAATGAGTTTAAATAGAGAAAATGCTTGGAACAGTGCCTGAAACATAGTAGCTGGTATATGTTTGCTTTAAATCTTTTGGGGGGGGGGGTTAAATTCGGCTACAACAAACCTTTAATGTATCTCTACTGTCTTTGCTTTGTTCTAGACTGTTTGTCAGTCTATAATGAGGTTATATCCCTTATAAGCTACTATGAAACAAATGTAGCCACGAATGTAGTTTTAGTGACTAATAGTTTCATAGAACAGCATAGACTCACATATGTAACAATAAAATTTTCAAAAATGATGCTTAGGAATATTCAACAAATGGTGTGCTTTTTTTTGTTGTTTTTTTTTTGGTGGTGGTGGGTGGGGTGTGTATCAGTTATTCTTTAACGGAAAGTGTAGAGGCAGATTTTGGAGAGCGCTTTGCTCACTATCCTCAAACTCTGCTTTTTGGTATCATTTGGTCTCACATTAATGATAACAGGCATACTGATAATATAATGATAAGAACAGATATAAAATAGTAGTTAATTGTGTGGCTTCTAGAGTTGGACAGACTGCTTCAAATTCTGGTCATTTAATCTCTCGAAGCCTTGGTTTACCCAGCTGTAAAATACCCACCAGAATGTTGTAAGGATTAAGTAAGACAATACATATAAAGTGTTTGGCAAAAGTCTACTATCTGGCACACGGTAAGCCCTCAATTCACATTAACTATGTCCTCCTATTTCATTCAGACTTAATTTTTGTCAATGTTCAGTTCTACTGGTCAGACTACATTTGGCCATTATCCTGTTCTAGCCAGCTCAGTCAATGAAATACATTCATACAGCCCACCCCTAAATATGGCTGCTAGGCTCTGAGGACACAGACTCTCTATCTTAACTAGCCATCATAATGAGAGATAAGCAGTAATTCTCTAAGAGATCATTTAGTGGAGTCCATTGGTTTGGACTTTCTTTAGGAAATTTCGGATAGCTATTAACATAATTTAGTTACTGAATCATGGTAGAGGTCTTGTGACTTTCCTCCATGATATTGTGAATAAGTAGTTATTCAGTAACAAGTAATTGTAGGTATAGTTTCAAATATCAGCAAATTAAATTTCAAAAACCAAAGAAAAAGTAATAAAATAAAGGGTATTAACATACATGCATGTGTAATTCACTAATTCCTTGTCTAAATTCTTCCAATTTGCCAGGAAGATAATGGCACTGCAAAAATAGAGCCAACAAAAAAAACGACTTGGCTGCTTTTTGCCTTTTTTTTTTTTCTTTTCAGATGGAGTCTCACTCTGTCACCCAGGCTGGAGTGCAGTGGCGCAATCTCAGCTCACTGCAACCTTCACCTCCTAGGTTCAAGCAAATCTCCTGCCTCAGCTTCCCGAGTAGCTGGGATTACAGGCATGCACCACCATGTCCAGCTAATTTTTCCATTTTTAGTAGAGACGGGGTTTCACCATGTTGGCCAGGCTGGTCTCGAACTCCTGACTTCAAGTGATCCACCATGTCCAGCCTGCCTTTTCATGTTAGAAATTAAAGTGTTAGAAACTTGTTTAATTAGAAACTAGGCTTGCTTGCATACAAGATCTGGTCTTTCCCATTGAAAGCTTACCTAGGCTGCTTTCTACACGCAATAGAAAACAAAACTATTCTACAGAGAAGTATTTAAAAAATACAAAAAACAAATTGGCTAATGCATCTTCCTTGGAATAAAATGCATAGCCATGAATGTGTTCTCTCTCACTACTTTCACCTAAAGAAAGGAAACACTCAGTTCCTGTAATTTTTATCTTAAGCTTTTGCAACTCAAAAAATTGTTTGGAAAAATCAGAAAAACAAAACAAAAAACCTGCCCATGCTATACATCTTCCCAGTCTAGGTCTCAAAGTATGGGAAGTCCTGTGATAATATATCCCATTGATGTTCTCTGTCCTCTTTTAAAAATTGTTCTCAGTGGCCAGGCGTGGTGGCTCATGCCTGTAATCCCAGCACTTTGGGAGGCTGAGGCAGGTGGATCACCTGAAGTCAGGAGTTCGAGACCAGCCTGGCCAACATGGTGAAACCTTGTCTACTAATAATACAAAAATTAGCCGGGTGTAGTAGTGCAAATCTGTAATCTCAGCTACTTGGAGGCTGAGGCAGGAGAATCACTTGAACCTGGAGGCGAAGGTTGCAGTGAACCAAGATCGTGCCACTGCACTCCAGCCTGAGCAACACAGCGAGACTCCGTTTCAAAAAAAAAAATAAGTTCTCAGGTGCTTGTGATAGGCCTCATTCCAGCCTCAACATATTCAGATGCCATTCCACTGTAAATTTTCTGTCTTACCTATCTATCGCCCTCTATCTGGGATTTGAACAGAAGGTTCAAGGATCAACAACATAGGAACTCCCAAGCCTATGTTATGCCAGTATCTTATCTGATTCCTTGGCAGTCTGTATTAACATTAAAGTGTTTTGTTTCTTCTGCAATCCTCTTGGCTCTAATTGTCCCGTAATTTTCTATGACTATAACAGAAGTGCCTCAATTTGAGCTCTAGCAGGTCTGTTTCTCTGAAATCATTTTTTACTGCCCATTTATCTCATTTGAAGGTCTGGCACATTAGTCAGTACACACCGTGGCACTCAATTACTCTGAGACAGATAATCCATGTCCTCATTCTTCCCCTTTTCTGCCTTAGCCACTTCACTTCTCAGCAGTTTTTCCAAAGGCAAAGTAAGATAAAGTAATACATCCCCTGAAATATGGTACTGACCCATAGAAGGTATTCAATAAACACTATTCCAATGTTGACAAATAAAGCATGAAATCAGCCAAATTTTGCTGTTAGCAACACTCAAAGTTTAGAGGGATGGGAAGTGGGGATGACTGGTTAAAAACTGAAGTTCTAATTATCTGTGAATTTCATTTGTCCAGGTGAGTGGTGTTCACAATATTTTCTTAGTAATATAACCCCTTTTTTTAGATAAACTTTTATAGAGCAACCTCATATATAAAACAAATAAAAATAGAAATACTCCAGGAATGTTTTTAGATAGGGCCTGGGGCCTCATCCACAGAATGCAGCTTCAAACACTTTTTAATGCTAGTAAAAAATTCCACAAAGTGTATCAAGAATTTAGGAACTAGAGCTTTAGGCTCTTCAACATAGGCCAGTTAATTTTGTGAAGAAAATTGATATATCATCAAGTGAAGATGAGTATGCGAATTTGCTAAGCCTAATATGAAATGGTATACAATCACAGCCATTATAAAATAAAATAATAGGAAAGAAAATATCTTTATTGGAATATTGTTCCCCTTCAGAATTGTAATAGGTGGGTGGGGCTTAAGCAGAAGCCATTGGAGGCAGTTTGAGCCTTCAGTCATCTGCAGGCCTGTAGGAGGTCCCACCTGCCAATGACTCCACTGTAATCTATTTCACCTTGCTCACATATACTGTTTAACATTTGTAAATGCAAAATAACCTTAACCAGTAATTTTAAACCAGGAGAACAAAAGGAACTTGATTGAAACTAATTTACATTTTCAATTATTATTACAAAATTTAGAAACTGTGCTCTTTTTTTGTGTGGTCTGTTTGTTTTTAAATCATCTCCCTTAACCCATAGGAAGGGATGGTTGAAAGGGGTTCCAGAATGGTGGCTGTAGTGAAATAAAGAGAAAACAAATCAGGATAGAGTCTGTTTTTCCCTATGATGCTATCTATGCTCCCCCTGGATAAATAAAATAATGATAACTATATTTATTTATTTATTTATTTATTTATTTATTTATTTTTGAGACGGAGTCTCGCTCTGTCGCCCAGGCTGGAGTGCAGTGGCCGGATCTCCGCTCACTGCAAGCTCCGCCTCCCGGGTTCAGGCCATTCTCCTGCCTCAGCCTCCCGAGTAGCTGGGACTATAGGCACTTGCCACCTCGCCTGGCTAGTTTTTTGTATTTTTTTAGTAGAGACGGGGTTTCACCGTGTTAGCCAGGATGGTCTCGATCTCCTGACCTCGTGATTCGCCCGACTGGGCCTCCCAAAGTGCTGGGATTACAAGCTTGAGCCACCGCGCCCGGCCAATAATGATAACTTTAAACAAATCGATGTCTATGTTGCATAAAAGAATGTGGAACTACTGTTGTCAAAACACACTTTGCTTCACAAATCCAGATTTTCCTATTCAAAATGCTGTCATATTTTTAAGGCTTTACATTCTTATTTGAAGGGCTAGAACTTGCATGAGTGGCCTGACACTCTGATGTCCAAATCTATTCTATCAATTTTTAGGAATGACTTTCCTTTTTTTTTTTTTTTTCTGCAGAGGGTGGCGGGGGAGATGTTTTACTTTCACAAATGTGCTTTTAGCAAAGAGAACATGAATGTTTTGTTCCTTTCTCATAGTTGGATACTTGTTCCTTGGTATGGATTCCCGGCCAAAAAGTTTAGTAGGGACTCCCAGTGACATTTATTTAGGTGTGCCTTGTCTTCAGTGTGGCAGTTTTGGGAATTACCTTCTGATGATCTCAATGTTGGACATTCACAGAAGTTCTTGAAGCAGAATTATATCTTATCAGGCCACAGAAATTCTATTAAAAAAATCTTACTTTAAAAATTATTGCATAGTAAAACTGGTGGGGTACAGTTCTACAATTTTTTTTTTTTTTTTGAGACAGGGTCTCACTATGTTGCCCAGGCTAGTCTCAAGCGATCTTCCCGCCTCAGCCTCACGAGTAGCTGAGATTAAAGGCACATGCTAGTGTGCCTGGCTCAGTACCATGACTTTTTAAAAAAAATTATTATTTTTTGAGATGGAGTTTCACTCTTGTCACCCAGGCTGGAGTGCAATGGTGCGATCTTGGCTCACTGCAACCTCTGCCTCCTGGG
The DNA here is from genome assembly GCF_000951045.1 of Mandrillus leucophaeus. Lineage (NCBI taxonomy): Eukaryota > Metazoa > Chordata > Mammalia > Primates > Cercopithecidae > Mandrillus > Mandrillus leucophaeus. The sequence goes on from NW_012103377.1 coordinate 30,725, forward strand.
TTCAAGTGATTCTCCTGCCTCAGCCTCCCAGGCTGGTCTCGAACTCTTGACCTTGGGTAATCCGCCTGCCTCGGCCTCCCAAAATGTTGAGATAACAGGTGTGAGCCACCACGCCCGGCTTACCATAACTGTTCTTTTTTTTTTTTTTTTGAGACAGAGTTTTGCTCTTGTTGCCCAGGCTGGAGTGCAACGGCGCGATCTCAGCTCACTGCAACCTCCGCCTCCTGGGTGGGTTTAAGTGATTCTCCTGCCTCAGCCTCTCGAGTAGCTGGGATTACAAGTGCCCGCCGCCATGCCCAGCTAATTTTTTATGTTTTTTAGTAGAGACGGGGTTTCACCATGTTGGCCAGGCTGGTCTTGAACTCTTGACCTCAGGTGATCTGCCCACCTCGGCCTCCCAAAGTGCTGGGATTACAGGCGTGAGCCACCGCACCTGGCCTTGCCATGACTTTTTAAACACACGTAACACACCACAATCAGGCTGAAGAATAGTCCCACCATGCTTCAAACAACCCCTCATGCTGCCCCTTTGCAGTCACACCATTCTCTAACCCATGACAACCACTCTTCTGTTCTCTACATCATTATAGTTTATTTTCAAGAAATGGAATCATACAGAATGTAGCCTTGAGTCTTGGCTTCTTTCACTCAGCATAATGCCTCTGCTATTCATCCAAGTTGTTGGGTGTATCAGTAGTACCTTCCTTTATATTGCTGAGCAATATTCCAGGTATGAAAGTACCACAGTTTCTTTATAGTTGTTTCCAGTTTCAGGCTCTTACGAATTCAGCTACTATAAACATTCATGTATGAATTCAGGTATTTGTATGAACATAAGTTTGTACTTCTCTAGGGTAAATACACTTCTCTAGGGTAAATAAATATGCTGGGTCATATGTTAAGTGTTTATTATTACTCTTTATAAGCAAGTGTTAACCTTTTCTGGGGTGGTGATACCACTTTACATTCCCACCAGCAACGTATGAGGGTGCCTGTTGTTTTGCATCCTCACCAGCTTTTGGTATTGTCAGTATTTTGTATTTTAGCCATTCCAATAGGTGTGGAACCATATCTTGTTCACAGTTTTATTATTCTTTATTTTTAAATTTTTGAGGCAGGGTCTCACTCTGTCACCCAGGCTGGAGTGCAGTGGCACAGTCACTGCTCACTGCAGCCTCAACCTCCTAAAGTGTTGGGGTTACAGATGTGAGCCATTGTACCCAGCCTTTGTCAAGGTTTTAATTTGCATCTCCCTGATGCTAGTGATGTTAAACATCTTTTCACATGTTTGTCATCCTTATATTTCCTATGGTGAAGAATCCATTCAAGTCTTTTGTTTATTTTTAAATTGGATTGCTTGTTTTACTGTTTTGATAGTTCTTTATATACACTGGATACAGGACCTTTGTTAGATATGTAATTTGAAAACATTTTCTCCCAATCTGTGGAGGTCATTGCCTTAATAGTGTCTTTTGCAGATCAAAGGTTTTTAATTTTGATGAAGTCCAGGTGATCAACATTTTTCTTTTATGGATCATTTTAGTCCCATGTCTAAGAACGCTTTGCCTAACCCTAGGTTAGGCAAAAAGATTTTCTCTTATGCATTACTTCTTAAGTTTTATAGTTTTACATTTAGACCTATGATATATTTAGAGCTAATTTTTGTATCAGGTATGAGCTTTAGGTCAAGGTTCATTTTTTTCTGCATATGGATATCCACTCTTTCCATCACCACTTGTTGAAAGGACTATCCTTTCTCCATTAAATTGCTTTTGCATGTTTGCCAAAAATCAAATGGCCACACTTGTGAGAGTCTATTCTCTCTATTCTCTTCTATTGGTCTTCGTGCCTATTATTTTGCCAACTCCACAGTCTTGATTACTGTAGCTTTGTAGTAAGTATTAAAGCTATGTATTGATTCCTCCAACGTTCTCCTTTTTTGCTTTCTTCTTAACTATAAATACAATTTATTTAATAGACATAATATTGGACTACTGAGGTTATCTGTTCCATCTTGGATGAGTTTTAGGGTTTATGGTTTTCAAGGAATTGATCCATTATGTTTAAATTGTCAAATATGTGGAGTATTCCCTTATTATTTTTAAAAGAAGTCCATGGGGGTCTAGAATTCTGGATAGTGCTGATTTGTATCTTCTTTTTATCTTTGTCAGTCTTGCTAGAGGCTTATCAATTTTATTGATCTTTCCAAGTACAGATTTTAGTTTCATTGATTTTCTCTATTTTCCTGTGTTCAATTTCATTGCTTTCTGGTCTTATCTTTACCATTTCCTTCCCTCGGCTTGCTTTGGCTTTTACTCTTCTTTTTCTGTTTTTTAAGGTGCAAACTCAGGGTATTTACTTGAGATCTTTCTTTTCTCCTCATATAAACATTTAATACTATCAATTTTCCTCTAAGCATTGCTTTAGCTGCATCATCCTACTTTGATCAGGCTTTTACTTTCTCCTTTATTCATCTGATTCTAACAGCCTGATTATTTAATACTTATCTGTCAAATTAACTGGCTGATTTTTATCAACTGGGTGAATATATCAATACCTTAAAACTTGTTATTTGAGTTTTTTACTGATTTTGTGTATTCATGATGAATAAATGAGCATCGGTAACTGACCTACTTTGTGTTACAGTACACATCACAGTATATATTGTGTTTTTCACTGTCTGATATTTTCATTTTCACCCAGTTCAAAATATTTTCAAATTTTCCTTAATACCTCCTTTGACCCACAGATTATTGAGAAGTGTGCTATTTAATTTCCAAGTACTTGAAGACTTTCCTGTCATTGCTCTTTTGATTTCTAAAATTTAATTCCAATATGGTTCAAGAATATAATTTGTGTGATTTCAATTTTTAAAAATTCATTAAGGTTTTATAACCCAGAATATGGTCTCTTGTTGAATGTTCCATGTACACTTGAAAAGAATGTGGATGGTGTTACTGTTGGATAGCATGTTTTATAAATATTAATCAGATTAAGTTGTCAGTTCTTCTATATCCCTGATTTTATGTCCAGCATTTCTATCAAATGTTCAGAGAGTAGTGTTACGCTTGCCAAGTATAATTGTGGATTATCTATTTCTCCTTTCCTTTCTGCCAATTTTTGCTTCAGGTATTCTGGACCTCTGTTGTTAGGTGCATATGCAATTAGAATTATTCGTTGTTCTTGGTGACTTAGCTCTTTTGTCATTATGTAGTATTCCTCTTTAGCTCTAATCATTTTCTTTAACCTGAAGTCTAATTTTCTGCTACTAATATATCCACTCTAACTTCCTTTTGATTAGTGTTTGCATGGTATGTCTTTTGCCATTTTCTACTTTTAATGCACCAATATTCTTCTACTTTAAAGTGAATTTCTTGAAAGCAGCTTAGAGTTGCATCATTTAAAAAAATCATTTTGGGGCTACCATTTTATTATTTATTTTCTGTTTATTCCTTCCTCTTTCCCATTTCCTGCCCTCTTCTTAGTTAGGTGAACATTGCAAATTTTATTATACTTTAGCTATTATTGGATTTTGACATCTCTTTATATAGTCTATACATTAGAATGTCAATGTACATACTTAGAATTAAAATTTTACCACTTCAAGTGGAAGGCAAAAACACATATAGACCCCATTTCCCTCTCTCTTTATGCTGTAGTTGTCTCTATATTACATCTATGTACATTGAAAACCTCATCAGACAATGCTGTAATTTCTGTTTTCAACTGTAAAACATATTTCAACAAATTCAAGAGGAGAAAAATAGTCTATTATACTTCCCATTTTTGTTGCTCTTCCATCATCCATGATGTTCCAAGTTTCCTCCAGTATTCATTTCCCCTCTCTCTGAATAACTTCCTTTAGCAATTCTCAGAGCTGGTCGGCTGGCAATGAACTATCCTACTCATCTGAGAATGTCTTTCTTTCACTTTTACTCCTAAAGAGTATTTTTTGCTGGATATAGAAATTTGTGTTGATAATTGTTAAAACACTTCCAAAATGTTCCACTTCCTCTGGCCTCCATGGTTTCTGATGAGAAATATATCATCATTTAAATCATTTTTTCTTGTATATGTCATTTTTCTCTGGCTTTCAGAATTTTTTGTTTTAAACAATTTGATTATGGTTTACCTGGGAATAAATTTATTTTATCCTGTTTGGGGTTCTGAGCTTTTTAAATCTGTAAATTCATGTTTTCTGCCCAACTCAGGAAGCTTCAAATATTATTTCTTAAAATAATTTTTTGGCCCTATGGTCCTTCTTTCTTTGGTATTCCAATGACATGAGTGTTAGATTTTTGTTATTGTTCTGCAGGTCCCTGAGGCTCTGTTCTTTTTTCCCCCTCCCAATCTTTTCCCCTCTCTTCTGTATACTGGATAATTTCTTTTATTCTCTTTAACAGGCTGGAATGCAATGGCATGATCTTGGCTCACTGCAACCTCCGACTCCTGGGTTTAAACAATTCTCGTGCCTCAGCCTCCTGAGTAGCTGGGTGACAAGCAAGTACCACCACGCCCACCTAAGTTTTAAAAAAATTTCTAGTAGAGATGAGGTTTCACCATGTTGTCCAGGCTGGTCTTGAACTCCTGGCCTCAAGTGAACTGTCCGGCTTGGCCTCCCAAAGTGCTGGGATTTACAGGTATGAGGAACCATGCCTGGTCTACACTGGATAATTTCTACTGATCTATCTTCAAGCTCATCTACTCTTTCTCCTGTCGTCTCCATTCTGTGATTGAGCCCACTGAGTTTTTTGCTTTGGTAATTATATTTTTTGTTTCTAATATATCCATTTGACTCTTCCTTGCATCTTCTATTTTTTTTTCCCCCAGGAGGGTGGGGACCATTATGAGGGTTTCCAACCACTCTGTGAGTTAAAAAAAAGAAAATTTCAATAGTTTTTGGGGGTACAGGTGGTTTTTGGTTACAAGGATAAGTTCTTTAGTGGTAATTTCTGAGATTATGATGCACCTGTCACCGAAGCATTGTAAACTGTACCCAATGTATAGTTTTTTATTCCTCACCCCCTCCATCCTTCCCCCCAAGTCTCCAAAGTCCATTGTATCATTCTTATGCCTTTGCATCCTCATAGTTTAGCTCCCCCTTTTAAGTGGGAACATACCCACTTATAAGTGAGAACATACGATACTTGATTTTCCATTCCTGAGTTACTTCGCTTAGAATAATGGCCTTCAGTCCCATCCAAGTTGCTACAAAGGCCACTATTTCATTCCGTTTTATGGTTGAGTAGTATTCCACGGTGTATATATACCACATTTTCTTTATCTACTCGTTGGTTCATGGGCATTTATGTTGGTTCCATATTTTTGCAATTGGAAATTGTGGTGCTATAAACAAGCATGTGCATGTGTCTTCCATATAATGACTTCTTTTCCTCTGGGTAGATACCCAGCAGTGGGATTGCTGGTTCAAATGGTATTATACTTTTAGTTCTTTAAGGAATCTCCATACTGTTTTCCACAGAGGTTATACTAGTGTATATTCCCATCAGCAGTGTAAGAATGTTCCCTTTTCACCACATCCATGCCAACATCTATTTATTTTCTGACTTTTAAATTATGGCCATTCTTGCAGCAGTAACGTGTTATCTTATCGTGGTTTCATTTGCATTTCCCTGATAATTTACATGTTACATTTCTTTGTTGAGATTTTCTATTTTTCCATTCATTTAAAAAGTGTTGGCCAGGCGCAGTGGCTCATGCCTGTAATCCTAGCACTTTGGGAGGCTTAGGCAGGTGGATCATCTGAGGTCAGGAGTTCAAGACCAGCCTGGCCAACATGGCGAAACCCTGTCTCTACTAAAAATACAAAAATTAGCCGGGTGTGGTGGCGAGTGCCTATAATCCCAGCTACTCGGGAGGCTGAGGCAGGAGAATCACTTGAGCCCAGGGAACGGAGGTTGCCATGAGTGGAGATCACACCACTTCACTCCAGCCTGCGTGAAAGAGCGAAACTCTGTCTCAAAAAAAAAAAAAAAAAAAGTGTTCACCATTACTTGTTGGAACATTTGGATAATAACTGCCTTAAAGTCTTTATCATATAATTCTAATATTATTGTCATTTCAGCATTGGCATCTTTTGGTTCGTGTTCCATCTCCTCCCGCCCCCCTCTCCAGTAATCTGTGAATTTCCTGGTTCTTCTTATAGGATTTTCCTGGTTCTTACAGAATTATATCCTGGACATTTTAAATAGTATGAGTCTCAGGGTCTTCTTTCAATCCTATGAAAATTGTTAGTATTTTCATTTTAGCAGGCAACTGACTTCATTAAGTTTGGGCTGTAAGCTCCAATCCACTTTCTGTGTTGCCAGTGTGTCAGTTCAGCTGTCAAAACTTTTGCGGAATTTTTTGGATCTGTCTCCTCTGTGCACTATTAGGTAGTCAATCTGGGTTCTGGGTGGTGGTTTTTATTTCAGTTCTCCATGTCTTTGGTATGTTGATTAGGATTAGACCCTTTCTTTCATTCCATAGGCCCAGAAGTTTATTAAAAACTTTTATTTATTTATTTATTTATTTTTGAGACAGAGTCTTGCTCTGTTGCCCAGGCTGGAGTACAGTGGCACGATCTCAGCTCACTGTAACCTCTGCCTCCTGGTTTCAAATGATTTTCCTGCCTCAGCATCCAAAGTAGCTGGGATCACAGGTGCGTGCCAGCACGCTGGCTAATGTTTGTCTTTTTAGTAGAGACAGGGTTTTGCCATGTTGGCCAGGCTGGTCTCGAACTCCTGACCTCAAGTGATCCTCCTACCTTGGCCTCCCAAAGTGCTGGGATTACAGACATGAGTCACTGCACTCGACTCATAAACAACTTTATGGGGCCAGTTTCCATAAGGCTTTCTCTGTCATCTTCCTGGTACCTTCTAGTTCCCTGCAGGTAACTACTGTTTTCAGTCCTCCAGTCAGAAAGCTGTGTCTTTAGTTATTCAACTTGTCATGTATTTTTGTGACTGTACTCCAATTAGGACCAATGGATAGGAAGAAAGAGAAAGAGAGGATTCAGGGAAGAGATTTCCCTTCCTTGGAGTTCTGGCTGCTGCTGACTCTCACTGCAGCTTCTGTTGCTACCATAAGGTTACCTGAAGACTGATGCATGAGTGCATGAAGAAAAAAAAAAAAAAACAAAAGAAAGCCATGGGGATTTCTACATTCTCTGGGTGTTACCTTTGCCACTACTTGCTTCTCGCTGTCTATAGCTTGGTGCCCACACTTGATTTTATGCTGTGTTGCATTTAGGCAGGGGAATATCAGTGGACAAAATGGCAAATTTACTGCTGGTTTAAAGGTACTTGAAATCTGGTCATTGGTAGGCACAGTGGCTCAAGTCTGTAATTGTAGCACTTTGGGAGGTCGAGGTGTGCTTGAGTTCAGGAGTTTGAGATCAGCCTAGGCAACATAGCAAGACCTCATCTCTACTAAAAACAACAACAAAAAAAACTAGCCAGTCATGGTGCCAAGTGCCTATGCTCCCAGCTACTTGGGAGGCTGAGGCAGGAGGAACACTGGAGCCCAGGAGATCGAGACCACAGTGCGCCTTGATCATACCACTGCACTCCGCCTTGATGACAGAGTAAGATCCTGTCTAAAAAAAAAAAGAAAGAAAAAGAAAAAAGAAGTCCGATCTTCATCTTTAACCTACCTGCTACTGTCTACTTTTCAGTCTTCATGTAACTGCTCCATGCGTGCTGTCCAGGTTTTACAGTTGCTTTCGATTGGAGACAATAAGAACTATTCTTACTCCATCTTAACCTGGAACCGAAATGCTGGTAGAATTTGATGCTAGGGTTTTCATCTTCTGGGACTACTTCCCCAATCCATGTTCACAACTTTGTTTACAATCTGGATCAAAATTTTTATATCCTAAGAAGCCTTACCTTACTAACTACTTTACCCTATCTCTTCAGCACTGATGTGTTAATTCTATATGTTGTTATATTTTAAGAACTGTTGTTTTGCTTCAAAAGTCTGTGCTTAGTTCCCCATATTCAAGCTGTATAAAGGCAGAACCCATTGTTTCAAAATGTTTTTTGTTTCCCACATCCCAGACCAGGATCCTGGAGATAGACAATATTCAATAAGTTTAATTACCTGGTTGACAGATGTTCCAATCAGTCTTTCTAAAAATAAGAGTGTCTTTGTACATTATGAGAACAAAGAGAAAACAATAAAGCAGGGAGACAGTTAAGGTGCTGGTTAATCATCAAGACAAAACGAGGTACAGTGGGTTCTGCTACAGTGCTTGTTTTGAATATGAAAATTTATTCCAGTGCCATTGATATATCACGGAACAGTTTGAACATAACATGAATTTCGTGTTTGCTCGTGCATGATTTTGTCTGAAAGAAATATTAGGTGAATGCAGGAAACTGCACCCAAGCTATACAGGAATATATAAAACACACACACGCAAATACCTCAAACATCAACCAGTTACCTCAGTTCACTGTGCTACACTCACCAACATCTGGTGTTTGTTACAACTTTCCTTCCAATTTCAGATAACCTTCCATTCTCTACGTCACCATGACTCACAGCTGCAATCCTTCTGAGTCCACTTTCACAAGCAAACTTTAGGTCTTTTTCAGGGTAAAGTATCATATTTATCGTAATACTTATATATTTCTTAGCTACTGAAGATATGTAAAACTATGTCACTGTTTTCATTTATGTTCCTATATCCTTTTTCATGTGTCACTGATGAAGTTTTTTGTGTGTTGCCCTAACCTTTCTGATTTTCCATAAACTGTGTGGTTGTCATTATGTGATTTTCCATAGCTTAGTAATTTTTAGGAACACATACATTGCATTATAGGACAGTGAGTGTAAAGAAAGAGGAGAGGGAAGACTGGTGGAAGGACAAGGCATAAGGATACAAACAAGGAACAGAATATGGAGCATACTCTCAATATTTCCTTAATTTCAAGATTTGCCCTAGAAGATTTTCCTTTAACCTATAACCATCCAAAAAGAAAGGCATAGTCTGACACCACTAAACTGGAGTCTAACAGTCACATGATAGAATAGTTTGCTCTAAAGATTCAACTTTACTTTCCTGTTTCTAAGGCCATACAGCCTCCTAAGGCTGTTTTCGTAATACTGGAGCATCTTCTAAATAGATTGTGTAGAGAAAGAGTAGAAGGCACCAAATCCTCTACCTTCTAAGCAGAAGCACAGAGAAGGGACTGACAAGAATGTCTTCCTGCCTCCTCAACTTCACCTATTTATATCCTACTGATCCTACCAGTCTTAGTTTACATCTCACCTTTTCTATGCAATCTTCTCTTATCATCTCCTCTAACTACTTATGTACATGTTTACACTAAAAATTAGTACAGCAGTTGTTAATTACTTCCCACCACCCCTTCAACACACCTGCATATGAACACACACCCATCTGAGACAATGGCTCATTCCAGTTGTGATTCTCATGACTTTCAGGGATCTGTACATACATGTACAGGGGGGTGTGTGTGTGTGCATGCGTGCGCGTGCAGAGGGGTTTCTCTGGTTCTGTAATTTTGCCTCATTGGCTAGACCGTGAGCTGAAAGTCAAACACAACTCACTTTTTTCCCCTAAAGTCTGTTAAGAGTACGGATACTGCTATGCTATATGGGGTCCACAGGCAAGATGTTACTTTTAGGTGAATAATTAAATACATTAGAATTCAATTGAGAATTATTAGCCT
>NW_012103377.1:45425-55253 GCF_000951045.1 Mandrillus leucophaeus
TACATGTATTTGTTCCACTCTAAAAGGTGTCCTTTTTAAAATTTGCCTTCAAATTTTACTCATAAGGCATCTGTGCTAGATACCCTCAATGTCCAGGGGTGTCCAATCTTTCAGCTTCCCTGGGCCATATTGGAAGAACTGTCTCGGGCCACACATAAAATACACTAACAATAGCTGATGAACTAAAAACAAAACAAAACGAAACAGCAAAATCGCAAAAACAAACAAACAAACAAAAGAAACCTCATGTTTTAAGAAAGTTTACGAATTTGAGTTGGGCCGCATTCAAAGCCATCCTGGGCCACATGCAGCCCATGGGCTGTGGGTTGGACAGGCTTACTGTAGTCCAAAGTTTCTCAACCTTGACATTATTGACTTTGGGCTGGATCATTCTTTAGCTCTGGAAGCTATCTTGTGTACTGCAAGATGTTTAGCAGCATCCCTGGCCTCTACTCAAGAGATGCCAGTGGCACCTCCCTCCCCACTCCAGCTATAACTCCCCGTTATGACAACCAAAAATGTTCCCTGGGGGGCAAAACTGCCCCAGTTACTCATCTAATAATCACTGTCTTCACCTCTCTATCATCTTTCCTACCTTATTGATTAGGGAGCATTGGAATCACAAAGCTATTGTAGCCCTTTTTGTCCCTTTGGTCAATGGAGCATGGAAAATTTGTATTTCCCTACGTCTTCCATTAGACTACAGGCTTATTAGAAGTAGGGCCTCTTCCCCTTGTGGAAAATTACAAACTAGAAGCAAAGATAATTAGAAGAATCCTACACAAAGCATACTGAGTAAAATGGAGCAATGTCCATCTAGAAGAAGGCATCTATCCACTGGTATGCGCATAAATGCACTTCAACATTTTAACCAACACTTTGGAGAAAACAAAAGAGAGATCTTTTATCTTCTCCAAGAACTGCAGAAGCCAAATGGCTGGGTACATGGCAGAATCAGGATTCAAAAATCCCACAATGGAACAGTGATGGGCTGAGGCCAGGAAGGGGAGATTTGACAGGGTTCATTGGAAGGTCTCTGTTGCATAGAGTGCTGGTTGATCCCCAATACCCAGTCTACTCTTCCTTCTTTAGTAACAAAAAGAGCAATTATTTCCACATGGTTAATTTTTAGCCCACAAAATGCAAGCAAGAGTATTGAATGGGACTTCTAGAAAGGCTGCATAAAGAACTGACAAGGCTGGGAAGCACATCCTTAGGATTGTTCAGCCTTTTCTCCATCTTGTACCCTTTGATGGCTTGAAGGAGCGTGTGCAGTCTCCTGGGAACACATCATGACTTCGAGGATGACAGAAAAGAGCAGGAAGAGACTATGCCCTGATGACACTGTGGAGCCACAAGAGCAATCCTGGATAGCTCTTTCCAAACCTGGATTTCTTTCACATGATAAGGAATGAATGTTTCTTAGAGAATTAAATGTCTGTTCTTTTTAAGCTACTGTTAGTTTTGGTCTCCATTACTTTTAGCTCAGTGCAATTCCTACCTGTAATGGGTTGAATTGTGTCCCTAAAAAGGTATGTTCAAGTCCTAACCCCAAGTCCCTATGAATGTGGACTTATTAGAAAATAGGGGCTGGGCACAGTGGCTCACACTTGTAAACTCAGCATTTTGGGAGGTCAAGGCAGGCGGATCGCTTGAGCCCAGGATTTCAAGACCCGCCTGGGCAACACGGCAAAGTCCAGTTTCTACAAAAAATACAAAACTTAGCCAGGTATGGTGGCACACACTTGTAATCCCAGATACTTGGGAGGATCACTTAAGCTCAGGAGGTCGAGGCTTCAGTGAGCTGTGATTATGCCACTATACTCTAGACTAGGTGATAGAGTCAGACCCTGTCTCACGCACGCGCACGCGCGCGCACACACACACACACACACACACACACACACACACACACAGAAAAGAAAAGAAAGAAAATAGAGTATTGGTACAGGAAATCACATTAAGACAAAGTTACGGTGAAATTAGGCTGGGCCTTAGTCCAAATGAAACTAAGTGTCCTTATAAGAAAAAGAGAAAGAGACACACAGGGAAGAAGACTGCCATGTGACAACACAAGCAGAGATTGAAGTGATGAATCTACAAGCTAAGGATTAGCAGATGCTAGAAAAGGCAAGGAAGTTTCAGAGGGAAAATGGCCCTGCCAACACTTGAATTTCAGACATCTAGCCTCCAGAGCTGTGAGATAATACATTTCTATTATTTTAAGTCACCTAGTTTGTAGTTCTTTGTTAATATACTACCTACTGAAGTCTTACACTTGGGTCTAAATAAGTCATTTGGGTCCAAAAAATCCATGATAAGACATGGCTTAGCAGCTGCATATACAAAAAAATTGCTAGGCATTTTAATTTAGAGAATGCTCAAAATGAAAAACACTGAAAATATGGATGCCAAGAAAGTTAACACAACTCTGAATAGACTTAACAGAAATTTACTATCTAGAAAAGGTAGCAGTGACACGTTTCTCCTGCTTCATACTAGTGCTAGTGAGAGCACCTAAAATACTGCATGCAGTTTTGGGCTCCTCAATTTATCAGACACAAAGTCTTTACTAGGATCATTATTCTGAAAGCAGAGCTCTAGAGAAATGAAGGCCTAGGAATATTGGGTCTAGCAAGGAACATTCAGGAAGATAACTACCTTTATATGTCTAAGAGGCTCTCATAAAATGGGCATTGAATAGGTGCTGAATAAGTGCTTACCGAAGGCAGAGACAGAAAAAGGGATCAGTCTAGCTTTGTGTAGTACCATTCAGTTGAAGTAGGACCAATGAGTAAGCTCCAGAAAAAAAAAATTCAGGCCAAATGTAAGACCTTTCTACCTAATTAAAAATAAACTTTAAAAGTATACTGACAAAGCAATCCAAATATCCATCAATGGATGAATAAACACATTGTGGCATATCTATTCAATGGAATATTATTTGGCCATAAAAAAGAATGAAGTACTAATACATGCTACAACACAGATGAACTTCAAAAATGTTACACAAGGTGAAAGATACCAGACACAAAAGGTTACATATCGTATACTTTCATTTAAAGAAAATATTCAAAGTAGGTAAAATCCATAGTGACAACAGGGGCTAGAAGGAGGGGGAAATGGGGAGTGACTGCTTAATGGATATGGAATTTTCTTTGGGGTGATGAAAATGTTTTGGAACTAGACAGTGGTGGCAGCCACTTAACATTGTGAATGTACTAAATGCCACTGCATGGTTCACTTTAAAATGCTTAATTTTATGTTATGTGAATTACACCTCAATTTTTAAAAAGTACATTCAAAAAGGTTACTAGCACCCATGTGATGGTAAGAGAAGCTGTACATAGAATTTAGTAATCTCATCAAATATGCAAGTCAAAATAACAAAGGAGAGCTCCAAAAGACCCTTCATAGTAAACCACGATTCCCTACTGTAGAATAACTAATGACCAGGTTTAAGACTTTAGGTCATAGTTCTAAGGTGCTTTTCCTATATGGACTCATGCTTACTGCCTTAAGAGACCACAATTATTTTCATGTTTTCTTCTGAAAAAAGAAACTGCCCTAGGTAGCTTGGCAACATTCTCACTGTCCCTAACCTACTTATCAAATCGACTATTTGTTCAGCCATAGCCATTTTGAAATGGTAACATATAATGATTATAAGTTCATTATTTCTCCTCTCCCTTTAAGGACAGAAGTCCTACATGATACACATGTTACGTGTTCTGTTATAGAAGACTTTAGCAATTTTACAAGTGAGGAAAATATGAGAAACATTAGGGGGTTTATCAAAGTAGGACTAGAAGTCATTTCACTGCTTTCCTTGTAAGTGACCTTCAAGAAATTTAGTTGATTAAATAATTGAATAAAGGGCTCCACTATACTCCTCCTGCCCCAGGGACTATACAATTTCACAGATTATCTCTATCATGATCGAGAGAGTCACATACAGACATTTTCTCAGCTCTACATCAAGAATGAATATGTTAATGAGAAAAAGTTTAACTTGGTTTGAAATCCTAGTTCGATAATGAAAGATTAAGAATAATAACAACAACAAAACCAGAAAGCATTATTTTTGGCAAATTACTAATACAGACTCCTCTGTGGAGGGATTCCATACACATTCATACACATTTCACGATATTAAAAAGTCAAAACCACATTCTTAAAATAAAGAGATACTAATATATTTATTGCCTAACTTGGGTAAGTCTCATCTCTATCACCAGTATGAAAGAGTTCTATTTTTTAAAAATAACATCAACTTTTATTTTAGATTCAGAGGGTATATGTACATGTTTGTTACATGGGTATATTGCGTGATGCTGAGGTTTGGGGCATGAATGATCCTGTCAAAGAGGGTTCTATTTACTTAGTAACTTAAATAGGCATCAAAATGTTAAATACTCTCATATTTAAATGCACCTCCTATATAGCAAAGAATACTCAGGGAATATATGTCTTAAGCAGCAACTTGTATACTGGGAATTTCCATGAGCCTAAAAAACTTAACAGTGAGATATATACATATACACACACACACACACACACACACACACACACACACACATATAAATGAAGTATCTGAGAAGAGAGAAGATACACGTGTAAAACCCTGAGAACAAAACTGTCCCGGCTTTCTTATTCTAACTCTGGCAATGTGAGTCTGCAGAAGAGCCAGCTTTCCTACTCCAAGTCAATTCTGGAAAGTACTCAAGTCAACTGCAACCTAAAACTAAATGAGAATAGGTTTATTATGTGCAGATAAGACTGGCACAGTAAGAGGCTAGTGCTTTACCATCAAATTTGAACAACATATTTAAAGCTCCCACTAGTCTAGTACTAGGAATGTCTAGTGTTCCATCCAAACAGGCATTTATAAATGTCTATTTTTGCCCACAGATATCAATTTTATATAATCTATGTAACATTAAAATAGTTTTATAAAGAAATGTTCTGTTCATTAACATGTTTCTAGCACCTAGCAAAGTGCCTAGGATGTATGTGTTTAATAAATAATTATTAAATGAAAGTAAGGTATGATTGAGACAGAGCAACTGAGAACTAAAGAACCAGATGAGTAGAATCCTGCAAAATAGACACCTTGGAAAACCTTCTGGTGATTACAATAATTCTGTCCATTGCACAATTGTTTTTTGAACTTCTCTAGAACTATCTTTGGAAAAATGCATTTTTCCCTCCTACTAGAAAAGCCCAGGAACCTCACAAATAGAATTAAGAAATTCCTCGCCCATTATTAGCAACTCAAAGTTGAGTACATAAGAGTGTCCTGAGTCCCACTGTCAAGGTCCCTGTCACGAATGGCTAAGGAAAGTATCACCAACCAGCCTGCTCTGAAACTGAGTAACTCCACAGGGTCATGTCCTGAGCAGCACTGGAACCAGAGGAGCTAATCTATGAAAGCTTCTCCTTGGGAAGAGTAGCTGATAACCTTGAGAAACACATGCCTAAAACGCCGCAGTTTTGAGAAGGACAGGGATATGAAGAAAAGAACAAGTCACTTTTAAATCTAAAAAGATTAATAAATAATAAAAGATAACCTGATATATTAAACCACTATCAACATCATCCTCAAAATGTATCAGTCTAATAGCTTAACGATCTAATGATTATACACTAACCTTTTACCTTCTCTTACCAAGAATGCAATCACAAAACTGGTTGATTTTCTAAGAAGTAATTCGATTTTCACTGAACTTAACTTGATGAGTTAGATATTTAAAAAGTCTCAAAGGCAGCATCAGTTCATGAAACAAGGTGATTCCCCTAAAGCCTACAACCGGATTGATGAGTCACACTAAATACATACACTTTTGTTCTCTCTCCGCACCTGCTGATGCAAGTCTTGAGACAAGACTGACGTAAAAATAATTCAATATGACAGCTAATTCTAACGTTCCACATTTTTAAAAAAGTTGTTAATCATCAAAGGTACACCAAAAAAAGGGCAAGGAACATTTTATGCTTATCAAATTAGTTTTAAAAAATAAACGATAGTGTCCAAATGATAGAAAGGCTATCGTAAAACTGGTATGTTCATAAAGTACTGGTATACAGTATAAGTTGGGATAGCCCATTAGGAAAGCAATTTGGCAATATAAATCATGACCATATTGTATTTATGCAATGTATGTATGTATTGTTGATAACAATTTATCCTAAATGTCAAATAAAGAAAAAATCATTTAAGCAGAAAAATATTCATCACAAAATTTCAAGTAGAGATATTGAAAAGTAGCCGAAAATGCCTAATGAGAGGTATAGTTAAATTTGTGTTTAAAATTTTTGGTACTGGAGGCCAGGTGTGATGGCTCATGCCTGTAATCCCAGCACTTTGGGAGGCCGAGGCAGGTGGATCACAAGGTCAGGAGTTCAAGACCAGTCTGGCCAACATGGTGAAACCCCATCTCTACTTAAAATACAAAAATTAGCCAGACATGGTGGCATGCACCTGTAGTCTCAGCTACTCAGGAGGTGAAGGCAGGAGAACTGTTTGAACCTGGGAGGCAGAGGTTGCAGTGAGCCAAGATCATACCATTGCACTCCAGCCTGGGCAACAGAGTGAGACTCCGTCTCAAAAAAAAAAAAAAAAAAAAAAAAAAAAAAAAAAAAAAGGTACTAAAAATGAAGTAAACACAGAAAAATGCTTGACAAAAGACAAATGTGATACCAGTACATATCTTCATTGTGATGGCAACCATGTAAAAAAATACATATAGATACGCAAAAGAATAACTGAATACACAATGATGGCAGCTGTTTACAGTTCCTGACTAGTTGCCAAATTTTGTGAAATGATATATTATCCTAAAATTAAAAGTCATTATTATTTTAAAATAAAATATTTGCAGCTGGGCAAGTGCCGACAGTCCCAGCTACTCAGGAGGCTGAAGCAGGAAGATTACTTGAGCCTACGAATTCAAGGCTGTAGTGAGCCATGATTGCGCCTGTGAACAGTCATTGCATTCCAGCCTGGACAACATAGCAAGACTCCATTTCTAAAAATGTGTGTACCTATTTTTCTAAAACAAGTCTGTGTATCAACCCTTTTCAGCAGGAAATGTTGAAGTCAAAACTTGATTGCTGGCCTGTCTCTGTATTTAAAAATAATAACAGGTTCCCAAGTCTCACCTTCTTCTCACTAAAAACCTTACAAATCTTCAGGCTAGACAAATTTGGAAAGTGAGGCACATTATGGACCTGTCCTAGTGAGACAGATTGCACATTATCATATTATAGGTTCTGAAAAGATCTGCAATAAACTTGTTTAATTTTGGTTAGCCCAGCATCTGCTAGATGTACTTGATCACAAAACCCTCTTTGCTCAAAAGACCTGCAAACTTCTCACTACAGTTTGGGAAATGCCATTTGGGTCAAAGATGCTCAAAGGGGTCAACAGAGGGAATGCATCTTAATTACCAGAGAAGTGTTTCCAGATGCCATGCTTTCCAGTTAGGAGTCATTAATGACAGTATGTCTTACGCCTCAGGTGTGTATATTAAGGTAGAAAAATGGCTTGAGTGGCTCGGTGCGGTGGCTCACGTCTGTAATCCCAGCACTTTGGGAGGCTGAGGCAGGCAGATCACCTGAGGCCAGGACTCGGAGAGAAGCCTGACCAACATGGTAAAACCCTGTCTCTACTAAAAACACAAAAACTAGCCAGGTGTGGTGGCATATGCCTGTAGTCCCAGCTACTCGGGAGGCTGAGGCAGGAAAATTGCTTGAACATGGGAAGCAGAGGTTGCAGTGAGCCGAGATTACACCACTGCACTCCAGCCTGGGCGACAGAGCAAGACTCCATCTCAAAAAGACAAAACAGGCCGGGTGCAGTGACTCATGTCTGTAATCCCAGCACTTCGGGAGACCGAGGTGAGCAGATCACGAGTATAAGAGATCGAGACCATCCTGGATAACATGGTGAAATCCCATCTCTACTAAAAATACAAAAATTAGCTGGGCACGGTGGCACGCACCTATAGTCCCAGCTACTCGGGAGGCTGAGGGTGCAGTGAGCCAAGATCATGCCACTGCACTCCAGCCTGGCGACAGAGCGAGACTCTGTCTCAAAAAAAAAAAAAAAAAAAAAGACAAAACAAACAAGCAAACAAAAAACAAAGAAAAATGACTTGAGAACTACTCAACTATGCAGCTACTTATAAACAACTAATCCAGTAGAGGGGACCAAAAACCCCACAAAATAAACCATTCAGGGAACAGAATTGGGAGGATTTCTGCCTCTTACAAATGGGATTCTGATCAAGCCCAAATATGACAGCAGTTTCTAGAATGAAATGGCCATGTCTTCTTTTGTAATTATGTAGTGGCAACTAAAGAAATTTGTATAACTCATATGAGAATTAGTTTCCCTTTTAAATATAAATATAGTATTGCTCATGACATGTGAAAAAAAGAAAGCATGTATCTTTCTAAAATCTGTATTTTTTAAATATAAGATTAGTATATGCATATGGTAGTAGGGCATCTTCATAGGGCAAATACTCAGTATCTACTTCTCAAAGCAAGCAGCCCTCTACCCTCTTCTACATGGTTCTTTAGCATTATGAGACTGTTACCTCTGGTCGAAGTGTAGCTTTCATGCAGGCTGGGCAAAGAGGCCCAGTTCGGGAGAACTGAAGGGGAAGGTGACGAGTTCGATTGCCACAGGTTGGCTCCTCACATATCAACCAGCCCTGGAGAGAAGAAAGGGAAAACTTCAGACTTATCACCATCGACAAATATAAGTAACAAATCTTTTTTTGGTTATCAAGATAGACTCATTTTATTTCATCTTTTCTCAGAAATTCTGACATAACTCTAGTTATCTCTCTCTCCTGACATGTTAATTAGCTAAATCTATGCCCCAAACTTAGAAGTTAGGAAACCCATTCAGTTTAAAAAAAAAAAAAAAAAATCACGTGAGATGTTATTTCTTTTTCTTAAGAGAAACACCCTTCCTCACTCAAATACATCAAAACTTGCCAACAAAAACTTCTACTACAGGCAGAATGTAAACCAATGTGTTTTAGTTCATTAGGAAAGACCATTACCAAAGTAAAGAATGCACCACATACATGTATAACCTTTCCAATAGCTGAGTGACTACTGGCTAGTTACTTAATTGCTGTGCTATTTCCTTCTCTGTAAAATGGATACCACAGTACTTACTGTATAGGGTTGTTGCAATGATGGAACACATTTACAGTGTCTAGGACTATATTTGATATAAAAGAAACACTTAATAAATATAATCAATTATTTCATGTAAACAAAAATAGATTCTCTTATATGTGCTTTCTGGAGACATAAAACTAGCTGCAATGTTTTCAAGGACAACTTCAACTTATCACTATTTTCCAGAGGTTTGAAATACTACAGCTATTGCTCACTTCTCTGTCTTTTAGAACCCTCTTCTCACCTTCCTTCTTCAGTTACTCTCCCTTGCTGATCTTGTTTGAATTTTCTCATAGTGATGTGATAAGAATATGCCTAAGACCTTAAATCAGCATTATGTTTGTTATAAAAACATTATCTGTTAAACAAAGGAGACAAGACTTCCAAGTGGGGTCAAAGTTCAGCTGTTTATACTAAGGAACCAAGGTCTGTGGGCTTTCGTGCTACATGTATTGCCACAGAGGCGTAAGTATAAGGCAAATGTTAGGGTGAGGTGCTGGGTATAAAGGTGAACAAGGTATGCTGCTGCTCCCCTGTCTCATGGTGTTCTCATCTGCGGAGCCCCCAGTAGGGACCTGACTATCTGTAGGTCTTGGAGCATTTTGAGACATGGCAACTTCTGAACTG
>NW_012103377.1:56118-124183 GCF_000951045.1 Mandrillus leucophaeus
ACAAAACAAACAAGCAAACAAAAAACAAAGAAAAATGACTTGAGAACTACTCAACTATGCAGCTACTTATAAACAACTAATCCAGTAGAGGGGACCAAAAACCCCACAAAATAAACCATTCAGGGAACAGAATTGGGAGGATTTCTGCCTCTTACAAATGGGATTCTGATCAAGCCCAAATATGACAGCAGTTTCTAGAATGAAATGGCCATGTCTTCTTTTGTAATTATGTAGTGGCAACTAAAGAAATTTGTATAACTCATATGAGAATTAGTTTCCCTTTTAAATATAAATATAGTATTGCTCATGACATGTGAAAAAAAGAAAGCATGTATCTTTCTAAAATCTGTATTTTTTAAATATAAGATTAGTATATGCATATGGTAGTAGGGCATCTTCATAGGGCAAATACTCAGTATCTACTTCTCAAAGCAAGCAGCCCTCTACCCTCTTCTACATGGTTCTTTAGCATTATGAGACTGTTACCTCTGGTCGAAGTGTAGCTTTCATGCAGGCTGGGCAAAGAGGCCCAGTTCGGGAGAACTGAAGGGGAAGGTGACGAGTTCGATTGCCACAGGTTGGCTCCTCACATATCAACCAGCCCTGGAGAGAAGAAAGGGAAAACTTCAGACTTATCACCATCGACAAATATAAGTAACAAATCTTTTTTTGGTTATCAAGATAGACTCATTTTATTTCATCTTTTCTCAGAAATTCTGACATAACTCTAGTTATCTCTCTCTCCTGACATGTTAATTAGCTAAATCTATGCCCCAAACTTAGAAGTTAGGAAACCCATTCAGTTTAAAAAAAAAAAAAAAAAATCACGTGAGATGTTATTTCTTTTTCTTAAGAGAAACACCCTTCCTCACTCAAATACATCAAAACTTGCCAACAAAAACTTCTACTACAGGCAGAATGTAAACCAATGTGTTTTAGTTCATTAGGAAAGACCATTACCAAAGTAAAGAATGCACCACATACATGTATAACCTTTCCAATAGCTGAGTGACTACTGGCTAGTTACTTAATTGCTGTGCTATTTCCTTCTCTGTAAAATGGATACCACAGTACTTACTGTATAGGGTTGTTGCAATGATGGAACACATTTACAGTGTCTAGGACTATATTTGATATAAAAGAAACACTTAATAAATATAATCAATTATTTCATGTAAACAAAAATAGATTCTCTTATATGTGCTTTCTGGAGACATAAAACTAGCTGCAATGTTTTCAAGGACAACTTCAACTTATCACTATTTTCCAGAGGTTTGAAATACTACAGCTATTGCTCACTTCTCTGTCTTTTAGAACCCTCTTCTCACCTTCCTTCTTCAGTTACTCTCCCTTGCTGATCTTGTTTGAATTTTCTCATAGTGATGTGATAAGAATATGCCTAAGACCTTAAATCAGCATTATGTTTGTTATAAAAACATTATCTGTTAAACAAAGGAGACAAGACTTCCAAGTGGGGTCAAAGTTCAGCTGTTTATACTAAGGAACCAAGGTCTGTGGGCTTTCGTGCTACATGTATTGCCACAGAGGCGTAAGTATAAGGCAAATGTTAGGGTGAGGTGCTGGGTATAAAGGTGAACAAGGTATGCTGCTGCTCCCCTGTCTCATGGTGTTCTCATCTGCGGAGCCCCCAGTAGGGACCTGACTATCTGTAGGTCTTGGAGCATTTTGAGACATGGCAACTTCTGAACTGGTCTTGAAAAATGAGTGGAAGTTTAGTAGGTAGAGAAGGCAGAAAAGACAACTTACACAGAAAGAACAATGTATGTCAAAGAATGAAGGCCAGAAAGAGCTATGCTGTGTTATCATTAATAAAGGAATCAATAACATGCATTACCCCGTATTCTATTTCTAGACTGAACAACTTGTTGGTCTTTTCCCCTTAGATAAGAGCAGTATATACATGAGTGTTGATTCATTATGTCAGGTACTTTAGTCTGCCACTTAGTAATGTTTCCATGTGGTGTTAATCCAAAGCTGAGGGATGCCCTCACTTGCTGCTGTGCTGTTTGACCTCATTCCTCAGAATAGGCTTTTCTTGGAAGTAGCTATAACAAAACTCAGGGGAAAGCACCAAGAATCAGTTCTTCTGGCTCCATTTAAAACTATCACAAAAAGGCAAAGTGTATAGATCTTTATGACTAAAAAAATTATGCTACCTTTAACGAATGTAAAATTCATCTAGTCAATACACCCACAGTAAGCATTATTCCTACCTTCATTCAAGGCTAAACTATTTTAAAATTTAATATGAGCTTTTCAGGTAGAGGGAGGGTCTCAATGAGTCCTTAATGAAACTTGTAATATATGCCCAGAATTACATTAAATATTGTGAAGAACAGGCAAAAGGGCCCCAGGTACAGTTTCAGGAAATTACAATCTAAATAGGAAAGCAAGGTCCATACACAGAGACTATAAAAGCAATTCAGTATGGCTTGGCTTTAAGAATCAAGTTGTGTGGTACCAACTACAAATGCTAACAATACAGAGAAGGGATAGGTTACTGTCTGAGATAAACTACTACTACCACAGCAAAAGATCATGAACCAGATAATCAGTGGTTCGGAGTCACAGGCAGCTGTTTGTTTTAATTTTGAGGGTGTATTACAACATCTTCTTGATTTAAAGAGACATTTATATTCACATTTTAATATTTCTGAAACTCAGATGCATTTATAATGGACACGTACAGCTTAATAATGTACTTTAGTTTACTCCAAAAAAGCTGTTAAGTCAAGAGTGCAGCTCACAATCAGCTCCTTAGAATTAAAGAAACAAGATACTGGCCGGGCACCGTGGCTCACGCCTGTAATCCCAGCACTTTGGGAGGCCAAGGCGGGCAGATCACAAGGTCAGGAGATCGAGACCATCCTGGCTAACACGGTGAAACCCCGTCTCTACTAAAAATACAAAAAATTAGCCAAGTGTGGTGGCACACGCCTGTAGTTCCAGCTACTCGGGAGGCTGATTGCTTGAACCTGGGAGATGTAGGTTGCAGTGAGCCAAGATTGCACCACTGCACTCCTGCCTGGGCGACACAGCAAGACTCTGTCTAAAAAAAAAAAAAAAAAGAGAGAGAGAAACAAGATACTTCAGTTTAGTCTGTTCTAGGCATGGGAAATATAGCGGGGAAAAGTGGAGCTGACAGTAAGAACAGGTATTAAATTTTAAATGCAGCCTATAAACATTAAAGGTAAGACTAGTTGTTTCTTGAAGTACCCATTTAGGTATATTAATAAAGGAAACAAACTATACAGGACTGGACCACTCCTTTATCATTCATTGGGTCTGTTACTTTAAATTTGATAACTGAGGCTTTATATGCTTTGGAATATGCAGTTAGTTAATGTTGCCAACCATAGTTGTAATTCATCCAATTCTAAACAAAACTAAAAAAATAAGCAGACAGGTAACAATTATCATGTTTTGAGACAAGAAATTATTCAATTCCAAAATATAATCTGGATATTAAAATTATTTAATTTTTAAAATATAATGTTCAGAAACTATAGAGTTCTTTTCAGATGTTTTTGAAATTTGATTCTGTCAATTTACTATGACTTCACAACTCACTGGGGTAGCTGCCAACCACGGACATGCTAAGTTATCATCTCACCTGTTTTTAAAGCAAACACCTAACCCTATCTCTGACAGAGGTACTAACTAAATGTCCTTTCAAATCATATAGAAAACAGATAATATAATTTGTCTAGACTTCCTACCAGTTATAATTAACATTAAAGAGGTCTTTTTTCCTTTGTCACCTCTCTATTCATCGCTTATTTGGGTTTGTTTGTACTTACTATCTGTTAATCTCCCTTTACAAATGACAACAATAACTAGTGCTATTATGCATGGAAATTAAACATGCTGATAACTGTGTGAAGGGAACTGGGGCTGAAAAAAATATTAGAAGCCTGTAACTCTTTATGCTTCTTGTTTTATTTTGATAATTAAGCTTTTGGTCATGGTGTATTTTAAACAAAACTCTTCTATGTAGGAAATAGGCCCTAATCATATTAAATACATGCTTTGCTTCAATTCAATTTTGTAAAGTACATTTTATTTAACCCTTTGTTCACCCAACAAATGCCAACCAGCTAGCTAAATCTAACCTTCAAGGAACATTTGTGCTGTTAAAAAATAAATATAGGCTGGGCATGGTGACTTATGTCTGTAATCCCAGCACTTTGGGAGGCTGAGGCAGGTGGATTGCTTGAGCTCAGGAGTTCAAGACCAGCATTGACAACATGGCAAAACCCTGTCTCTACCAAAAATACAAAAATTAACTGGGAGTGGTGGCACGCACCTACGGTCACAGCTACTCGGGAGGCTGAGGTGGGAAGATGGCTGAAGCCCAGGAAGTTAAGGTTGCAGTGAGCAGTAATTATGTCATAGCACTCCAGCCAGGGTGACAGAGTGAGATCCTGTCTCAAAAAAAATTTTTGTTCTAAATAAAAATAAATAACTATAACAGGTTTTTGAAAATATTCCATTGATGCAAATCTTATAAGATCTCACACTGAATTTTGTCTCTTAAGAGTGACAAAAACAAAGCAAGTGAAAATAATAATATTGTGTAAGTTCACTTTGATTTATCACTCACAAAGACAAAACTTAACTTACTTTCATTTCTCACTTTCAGAAATAACATACAGCCTGTACAGCCCAAGGCTACATTGACAAGTCAATGGAAGAGGATATTTTTAATAAAAGTATAGTTCCTTGGAACTACTAGTTATTTGGAACTACCCAACCTATAAAAAGATTTGGATTTTAATAAAAACCTCTAGAATCACTTTAAGGATGTCTGCTATCCAAATATGCCATTTTATTATGTAATGCCACTTACAAATTATCATAACCAATAGCAATAAGGTCAATAAATTTTCAGTTGCCTGCCTTAGCCACATTTATATATAGAAAATTCAAAAGAGGTGAAGTCAGCCTGTCCAATAGCAAAACAAACCTTTACCAAAATACGCCAAGCTCTATCACTTGTTGCTTTAATCTCAGCATCACTAATTCCTTAAAATCATTGTGTATGAAATTGTGCCAAATGCTGATTGGTTCTGATGACTAAATTATATTTCTGAGGCCTCAACTAAAATGGCTTCTGTCTGTACATGTTAAAAAGGGATCAATTTCCACTTGTAACTGAGGCATTCCTAGTAGTTGCACCTTAAACACAAACTGTTATTCATTTGTGTACATTTGTATTTTTAGAAGGCTACACACACAGAAATCATCTAGATCTGAAATTGTGGAGCATAGGAGGCCCTCAAAAATATCTTTCGAAGAAACTATCAACAGAGTAAACAGACAACTCACAGAATGGGAGAAAAGATTTGGAAACTATCTATCTGACAAAGGTCTAATATCCAGAATCTATAAGGAACTTAAACAACTCAACACGTGAAAACCAAATAACCCCATTAAAAAGTGAGTAAAGGACATGAACAGATACTTCTCAAAAGACATATAAGCAGCCAACAAGCATACGAAAAAATGCTTAACATCACTAATCATCAGAGAGATGCAAATCAAAACCACAATAGGATACCATCTCACACTAGTCAGAATGGCTATTATTAAAAAGACAAAAAATAACAGATGCTGGCAAGGCTGCAGAGAAATGGGAATGCTTATACACTGTTGGTGGGAATATAAATGAGTTCAGCCACTGTGGTAAGCAGTTTGGAGATTTCTCAAAGAACTTAAAAAAGAGCTACCATTCGACCCAGGAACTGCATTACTGAGTATATACCCAAAGGAAGATAAACTGTTCTACAAAAAAGACACATGCACTCATATGTTCATTGCAGCACTATTCACGATAGAAAAAACATGGAATCAACCTAGGTGCCCAACAACAGAGGACTGGATAAAGAAAATGTGATACATACACACACACACACGCACACACACACCATGGAATATATAGTACGCAGCCATAAAAAAGAAATGAGATCATGTCCTTTGCAGCAACATGGATACAGCTGGAGGCCATCATTCTAAGCAAATTAATGCAGGAACAGAAAACCAAATACCACATGTTTTCACTTATAAGTGGGAGCTAAACGTTGGGTACACATGAACATAAAGATGGGAACAGATTCTGGGACTATTAGAGCGGAGAGGGAAGCAAGGGCTGAAAAACTACCTCTTGGGTACTATGCTCACTACCTGGGTGACAGGATTATTTGTACCCCAAACCTCAGTGTCATGCAATATAATCCATGTAACAAACCTGCATGTGTGCCCCTAAATCTAAAAGTTGAAGTTATAAAAATGTAGAGAAGCAAGTTTATAAAAAAAAAAAATAATAAGGAAAATAACAATGCATAGTAGTTTGCATACTCGAGTCAAATATATAGTGGGCCCTTCTCCTCTCATTCCCCATCAGTCACCAGGTTTGTCTACTGGTCTTTCCTTTATAGTCCCATTACCACCAACCTCATCAAAGCCAGACCTCAGATTGTTCTATTTCAGTAGCCTCCTCCCTGGTTTCCCTGACTCCATTCTCTCTCATATCCAACACAAAGGGCTCTCCACTCCCATCTCCCAATCACATACCTTCCATAGATAATTAAGAACAAATTCATTGGCCTGGCTTTCAAATCCTTACAACCTCATCCCACTCCCCCACCCTTTCTCATCATTCTCTTACACAAACTCATTGCCCAATCAGGTTGGTTTTCTCACTGTACTTACCACATTTTGCCTGTTTTCACCTCCTTATCATTACACAGGCTGGAGAACCTCTGCCTAAAAGGTCCATTCCTTGATCATCAGTTCCATTCGTCTTTTGTGAAATTTTCCCGATCCACAGGGATTTCTTCTTTATTCCACCTAACGCTGAGCATACGCTGTGGTGAACTGTCTCTTAACCATCTTATTTTACCATCTCGTTTTGCCTACCTAACTGGATGGTCAGTCCCCTGGGGAACAATTTGTTTTGGAGCTGGTACTGTCCTCCTTAGTCTCTACCACAAAAGTTCACACTCAATGAAGAATACAGAATTGAGGTTATGAAAAACCGCATGAGTAGGGTTTCTTTCCTCCCATTTACTAACAGATAATTTTGTGCAACTCACTGAACCTCTTTCTGAGCCTGTTTCCTCATCTATAAAACAGGAGGTAATAATATTTACTCTATTAGTGTTATTCAGAGGATCAAATAAGAAAACTCACAAAAATGTTGAGTAAATGTAAAATATTGTTATTATCTTGTCTCTGGTATTGGGGAACATTATTGCTAAGCTATAGCTGACAATGCACTATTAAAAATGCACCATTTTAACCAGGAAAGAGCCTGGTCAGCGTCCATCTGGTGTTATCACAAAATGGAGAACTAAAATAATGGACAAACAGTATGATTGGGTGGTACTGCTTCTCAATTTGATTGCAAAATATTACAACTATGTAGTCAACATAAGTGAAATGTTCGTTTTTTTTTTTTCCTGATCAAACTAAAATATAGTGAAGATATAGATGGTAAAACAGGCAGTGGGGGAAGAGGAGGCTGTCTTTGCTTTATTTCTGGATTCACAGATTTTCAAGAGACAACACGGTTCTGCAGTGACGTATGATTTAGTTTAAATTGTAATGGCTCACCAGGAGTGCAGTGACAGGGTCACAGGACGGGGTCTGCCAGCATGCATGCTCTGAGTTCATCAGATTATTACTAGTTTTCAATAATGGCCATTAACCACCCCTATACCAAAACTAGATGCACTCTGATAACATCGGACTCTCTTTTCAACCTAAACCATTTATAAATGTTCCGGGGTTCCCTTGCAGGCACATTTTTCTGCCACAGAATTATCCCTAGTGGCAAAAAATGGGTCTTCTTATAGATAGTGCACAGTATGGGCCCACAGCTGCTTTTGAAGAATGACATGTTGTGATTTGGAATTTCCAGAAATATCAAAAAACAAATTGCTTTCTGACCCACATTTGTACCCAAAACTGGGAGAAAATTTCCCTAAGATCTCCAGGGGAAGTTTTAACAGGAATATAATTTTGCTTTTAAAGTTAAATCTTCTACACTGCAGCATGCTGGCATGTCAAAGAGTGATTATTAAGTCCCAGAAAGGTGTTAGGGTAGGAGATGAAAGAGTAAATCAGGAAAAATAAATACATAAACTAACTATTCACCAAAGTTAATACAAGAATATTTTGAAGAAAATTATCAAAACAGAAGTAGAAAGCGCCTCATCAGTCAATATAAGAATTTTAAATATTATTAAAATTGATTTTTTAAGTAAGACATCTCTTTAAATGAACAGTCATATGTCATTTCATCCAAGTTATTTGAAACTTATTGATCTTATCATTTGTAAAAGGACCAGACTCTGCCATCAGTTTGCTGAAAGGATAATGGAGCACTCCCAAACTGTTATGATAGATTGGATGCAAACAGTGGTCCTCATTTAAACACACAGAATAGCACTATAAGTGGACAAATTCCAACCTCAGCAATTGTATATTACATGATAAATTAGCAACTTGGTCTGCTTTGCCTCACATCAAATCCAATACAGAGCCTTGCTATTTTAATCTGCAATCAGAGCTTGAGCATCAGAAGAGGTACCTGAGGTACATTAACGAGCCCCCATGCAAGCCGTCTTCTCTTGTTATACTGTGAGCACACAAAGCCAACAATTACCAGCAATTGTATTTTACCCCTACAGGACAATACCAGAACAGTTAAAATTGTCTCCATGCAAGCAACCAGGGAAAATATACTTAAAAGACTTTATATGGAAAATTACATTTTGGGGAAAAAAGTTCAATGGAGGACATGTATCTTTCTGTATGGGCAACTATAAACCTCTGTTAGTATATTCAAGCCTATTCTGTAAAATACTCTCCCTATTCATCCAACTCAAAAGCAAGCTACATTTTTAGGCTATAATAGGTCACAACTAAGTACACAGTACCTTGCTTCAGGAATAATTTTGCTTTGTCTGTCAACTGTCAACAAAACACAAAGAGCTCATGCAACCCAGCCATGTACTATGGATGTTAGAGATCTAACAAAATACAAATAACAAGAATACAAGATTTTCTAGCCACCCTGCTTTCATTTTATATGAGAAACTGAAAGCATTTTCCTTTCCACATTCCATTAATCTCTATTATATTACAAAGCTTTTCACAAAATACTTTTTCCCCCTATATGAAGCTACAAGTGACTTGGGGATATAATATTCCAACTGTAATGAATGTCTGACTTTCTAACATGAATGATAATAAATGGATGTGTCAGGTAAGGCACATAGGCATTTCAACAAGAGAAAGGAGGAAAGAATCAAATGGAATGAGTTGGTAAAATGGTTACTCTGGTGCTTGTACTAATATTTTAGTGATGAAACCTCTAGAAAAATTGTTCATTACTTCCACTGCCATTCCTGCCTCTCAAGTCTTCACTTTTGAAAAAAACTACCACCTTAGCTATGTACACACAATAATGAATAAACTTCAAAAGTGAACTCAGAATCACTATATGCATAGAAAAAAGACTGGAAGGAAGTACACTACAATGCTATCACTGGTAATCTGTGGTTTTCTTCTTCTATTTCCGTATTTTCAAAATTTTCTACAACAAGTGTATATTGTTCTTATAATCAGAAAGTTTATTA
This sequence comes from Mandrillus leucophaeus, assembly GCF_000951045.1. NCBI lineage: Eukaryota > Metazoa > Chordata > Mammalia > Primates > Cercopithecidae > Mandrillus > Mandrillus leucophaeus. The sequence continues at coordinate 65,784 of NW_012103377.1, forward strand.
ACAAGAAGAGACAGTATTGCCAGAGCTTTCAATATAATCAAATCACTAACACAGCTGAAAAATATTCTGAGCTATACCATGTGTATGCTTGCTGCCAAGATAAATTTTCAGGGAATGTGCTTATGGAGAAAGAAAGGGCACATGAAAAAAAATAGTCTGTTCTTAAATTTTTTTTTTTTTTTTTTTTTACTAAATCGAAAATTTCAAAAATAGGTCAATTTAATCACATAAGCAATTCTCAATGAGAAAGTGACAGGGTATATATCAGTAGTATTAGTATCATTTATTAAATTAAGCCATTCACTAAAATGCACCCAGTCTATTATAGAATATGATTTGAATACCTTTCTTTATGATGGTGGATCTCTGAAGGTAGGTAATAAATCGGTTTTAAAGAGAGGTGCCTTGTTCCCCACGCCCTCTCCCCTGCCTTTATTCAGTGTGCACACAGATCAACTCAGATGTCCTGGGGTAAGAATCAAATAAAACAAAATTCAATCGGAACGGCATGCATGCTTAAAACCTTCTTACCAGAAGAGTTTTTCTTTGCTCAAGTTAGCTAAAAGTAATTTTTATTGTTTGTTTGCTCAGAGACTAGTATTTATTGGTATGGTTTCAAGTGATACGCCTTTGGGTAGTGAACGACAAATGTTAAAACTGAACTATAGCTACTACTGCCTCAAAGGACATCTTAAAACCAGAATGGAGTTCAAACTATCACCAGGCAATGTTTGTTCATTTAACTTTAATTATTTTCTCCTTGAGAATGGTACTAATGAAACTGAATATCTTTCATGGTTTCGAAGGGCCGTTTGAATAGTCTGTAAACAGAACTAAGGGTAGACAAGAGATCTGGCTGAGCCAGGAGGTTGCTAGGTGATGTAGAATGTAAACCCACAAACTTGTTAAGGTTTGCTTTGCTTTCATGCCACTTTCACACACTCTCAAAAGTTTTGAGAATTGATTTTTCAGGTGGTCACTTAAAAAAAAAACAAAAAACAAAAAACTCCCTCCCTTCAAAATTCACTCCCTGCAGATGTTCTGCCAGATTCAGAAGAGATGAAATCCATCTAACCTTTGGCTGCAACATGGGAAACTTTTGGTTTTACATGAATGTAGGATTATATATTTTCTGAATGCCCATAATTTAAGAAACAAATGCAAGGTAGATTTTAACATTTCAGAAAGACACTTCTAATCTCTTATCTAACTTAAAACTAAAATTTCTCTTCAGAAAAAAAGCATGATCACAGTTTGGGAGACCTGGGGCACAAAAACCAAAACCCTGTGGCAAATGCCTTAACACAAATGATCATGGTGACAAACCTTTCAGTATAGCCACTCTTGTCTTCACTCTTCTGGCATGTACCAAGACTCACTGCCTGTGAGGCTTCTCCCTCTGGCCCCCTCCTCCAGCCTCCTTTTTAAGTAGCTGATCAGAGATTGTCCAGTAAGAGCACTTTATTAGATCATCAGCCAGAGGGGTTCACAAGTACTGAGAGCAATGGGCTCAAATGCGGCACATCAGTTTTAATAGACCAGGGGCTACTAGTAAACTGCAGATACTGCTGAGAACTTTCCATGCACTGAACTCTTGAAAAAGCACCGTCTCTCCAGCTTAAATGCAGCTGCCTCTTTCAATGCCGCAAATGGGTAAATTTGACAAAAAAGCCACCATTAAGACTACATGAAAGGCTCAAGACAACATCCTTTCAATGCTTTGTACTTCAGTAATCAGATGTACTTACTCACCCCCTCCCCCAAACCCGATCAAGAACTATTTCTGAATGGTAGGAAATAATTCCACTTTGTACATCTTTTAGTTAATCAAGACTTTCTATTCAGCAATTTGACCTTTTGTTCAAAACAGGATTATCAGTTTTTTCGCCAGTTACCAAGGGCGACTCGCATGGTGAACATAATTGCAATAATTTGCAAAACACCATGGCAACCCACATTACAACTAGGTAAATACTGGGCTTTTGTGCTACATTGTTATTTTCAGAGATGCTGAAGTCAAAGAACGAATGACAAATGAACACAAAATTTATATTTGCTTTGTCTCAAAAGAGAAGAAAATTGATAACAAGAATTGGGGGGAAACCGACTACAGCTGTAATTTCTAACTTGATTAATTAGGATGGTAACAGTCCTTAACAGTATATTCAACAAACAGCCCTGACTTCGTCTCTCCACCCACCTCTCTCCATACCACTACCACTATCCCCCCCACCCCAGACAAATTTTTTCAGCTTAGAGAACAAACATCCCCCATTTGCTCTTTTCTTCAACTTAATGGAATCCTTAATTGCAGAATATTGTTCTCCTGCTCTTCATGGCAATGAAAATGAGAGAAAGGAGGAGAGTGCCAGGGCAGACAGGGAGCTATAGTCATTTTTTTTTCCTGCTTCTTTTGGACACCCCAGGCCCAATGATGAGACGGCATTTTCCTGGAATCAGCAGCTGTTTCGTAGCAGACAATAAAGTAAAAACTATTTGGCTTTGCAGAAAAGCCACTTTTCTCTTGGCAACACAAGGTAAGTCTACATGCCGAGATGAAGTTTCATAATTTAAATGCCAGAACATAAGATAAGAAAATAATGCCAACAATAAAAAAGCATACATTTGTCTTGTAAAGAAATTATTAACTGTATGTACTGTCCCGAAAGCTGCTGAAATGCATATGCTTGCTATTTGAGGAAGATGTTCAACAGTATCACCAATGTGCTGAAAACCACTTTACACTCAGAGATCCCAATTCACAAAACAATCTAAAAATATAAACTGAGTATTCAGAAATATAAAAATCAACATATTTTAGTAAACACAACCTCAAAAATAGTATAATCTTTTCAACAATAAATATGATTAGAAAAGTTTTATCAGAATTTTTTACTCAGGTATAAAAGGTAGGTTCTATTTTATAGTAAAGGAGCAGTTTTTTTTCTAAGAAGCACAAATTCTGTCATAATACCTAGCTGTTGGAAATTATCAAAGCTGACTTTCTCATGCAAAATGGAATATTTCAGGGTGAGAAAAGAAAAATACACACAGAAAGGGCTTGCAGAAGTTATATTGCCGAGATCTCGAGACAGAAGCAAGCAGCTCCAGATGCATTCTAAACACAGCCCAGTCTGCTTCCCTTCATCTGTCTTATAACAAGCAAAAGCAAAAAAAGAGTCTCTGAAACGATCTGCATATTTCCCTTAACTTTTGAAAAATCAAATGGACCTGATACCATAATGGGTCCATTCTTATTTTGTCAGGGCTGAAGACTCCCTGACAGATCTCTAAGATTCAGCATAGAGAAATCACAATTTAACATTCTTCCGAATATGCCTCCGAAATTATAGATACTGTGATTTCTCTCAAAGAGTAGAAATCAAAAGGATATATGACACATTAACTCCTTCTCAGTCAGTGATAACCTCTTTACATTTTGAAAATATATTTTATTTTCTGGCTGAGTTCACTCCAAATTTACCATACCTGTATTAAGTGCATTCCTATCAAAAGTCTAAATGTTAAGATGAAATATATCCCTTAATGCCAAATTAAAGGGTTGAACAAGCCTTTGGTACTTTTTGATCAGATAGAATTGATGACAGATCTTGAAGTGGGCCTAAAATCCCCATCACACTTGAACTTAAGAAACCCTTACATATAAATGAAATATTTTATAATCTACCCGGAATTTCTTCACTTAGAACATTTTACCTTGTATATTCCTCCCCCCTTCTTTTGTGGCTTCTGTTCTAATGCGACTTTTTTTCTCTTCTGTTTTTACCCCCTTTCCGCCTTTTTTCTTTGCCAACTGGCTGAGATGCTTCTTGACGTATATTTATTTACAAAGGCTCATCTACGAGTGATTGCAACATCCAACCATCTATAACGTTAATAAATTACCTAAATCACTAAATCAGGAATGGCAAACACCTAGCAGGTATATTGCAGTTCCGTTTCCAACTCTGTCCTGAAGACCACTATAGGATGGAAGCTGGCACCCAATATAAAACTCATCTGTTAACCCTGTTCCAGATACTTCTTGCTCTGGAATTCTTAACTCTGGCGGTACACTGGAATCACGAGGGCAGCATTACAACACAGCGCCACCCCCAGAGTGTCTGATTCAGCAGGTCCTGTGTGGGGCCCGAGAATTTGCATCTCTAACAAGTTCCCAGGTGATACTGCTGCTGCTGGTTTGGGACCTCACTTTGAGAACATCAGTCTGGGATACGAAATGAGCTTTGGGATGTTAAAAAGTTCCCCCAAGTGATTCTAACGTGCAGCTAAGGTTGAGAACCACTGTTCTGTATTATTCTCATTCTCTCTCTTGTTCAAAGAGAACTACTGGTTATTATTTTCTGAACAATGAACTTCATAAACAGAATTGTATTTAAAAAATTATCTCTCAATTCTTTCTATGTTTACTCTTTCTTTAGATATTATTTAGGTGGTTCACTCTTGCTCTTCCAAGTTTTCCATGCAGCATCAGAACTATCAAAGTCTCAAATCTGACTTAATTGTATTAAAAGAACTAAATGGTTTATATCAAGCACATAGCTTAATACCATTCTTCCTTTAAACAAACTAATAAACAACCTCAATCTGGCAATAAAATTATAGTTCTTAAAATATGAAATGTGCTTTACTTAGAATCACAGAATTTTAGGAGTGCTGGTGAAAACAGTGTCTATGGAAAGCAACCACAATTACACGTTTGACTTTGACAAGTAATATGAAATGATATCTTTAAACCCTAAGTTTTAAAATTGGAAGAGACTTTAGAGCTCTAGTTGTGAGGAAAATGAGGCACAGAAGAAAGTATGTTTTTTGCACACTGTCACACAGCATGTAGACTGAACTTCTAGTCCAGTGCTCTTTACACACTACATCTGTGCTACTTAATACATGAGCCAGTCGCTGTATGTGGCTGTTGAGCACTTGAAATATGGCTAGTCCAAATTGAGATGTGCTGCAAGTGTAAAATATACAGCAAATTTCCAAGACTTAGTTCAAAAAAGGAGACTATAAAATAGTTTAGTGGTATTTTTAACACTCATTATAGAATAAAATGTCATTTTGGATATATTGGGTTAATTAAAAATTTAAAAAATTTTAAATATTAATACAGATGGGTCTCACTATGTTGCCCAGGAGATCCTCCTGCCTCAGCCTCACAAAGTGCTGGGATTACAGGTGTGAGCCACCACACCCAAACAGGCTAATTAAAATGTATTATCATATTATGAATATCTCTCATTAAAAAAAAATACGAATGGAAGTTTATCATATAACTGTTCTAAATCCTGTTTTTTCACTGAAAAGTGGAGGAAATTATGGCCTGTCAGTACATATAGATCTGTAGTGTTCTTGTTAACGGTTGCACAAAATTCTATTAAATGATTGTAATAATCTAATGAATTCTCTTCTGATCAACAACAGGTCGTCTTCAGTCTCTTACTATTACTACTATAATGCTGCAAGCAATATCTTTGTATAGTACCTTTGACAATATCTGTAAGGACTGTACATCTGTAAGGAGATATACCCAAATCAGAATTGCAAAGTAGAATGGTATGTTCATTTACAATCTTGATGATTTTGCCAAATTGCTGTCCAAAAGGTGTACCGTTTTTCATGCCCACAAACAGTGTATGAGAGTGCTCCATTTCCTATACCATTTACTATGCTATGTACTACCTAAAAGTCTTCCAAAATAAGTGGAGCACAGAGGATTTTTAGGTCAGTGAAAGCACTCTGTAGGATACTGTGATGGTGGAGGTATGTTAGAAACATCTGTCCAAACTTACAAAATGCACACCAAGAATGAACCTCAACATAAACTATGGACTCTGGGTGACGATGTATCAATATAGGTTCATCAGTTGTAACAAACATACTATGGCAGGGGATATTGATAATGAGAGAGGCTATACGTGTGTGGGGCAGGGAGTATATGGGAAATCTCTGTACCTTACTGTGAAATTGTGCTGTGAACCTAAAACTACTCTAAAAAATAAAATCAATTATTTAAAAAGTCTTCTCAATTCCACAATTATTAACAATATTACTTTTATAGTTCCATTTTCTAAGTTTAAGTTTTTGATCCTTCTGAAAATTGTTTTAGTGTAAGGAACAAAGAATAAATCAACTGTATTTTTTTCCAGATGATTATTCCTACTGATGTGAACCACCCTCTTTTAAAAAACAAAATGCAACTTTGGGTCTATTTATGGGCTTTCTATAGTTGCTCCATCGAAATCACCAAATATTTTTGCACCAAAATATTTTAAATACCCCAATTGTAAAAACTGGGAGGACTGGTGGGTCATTTTCTTTGTTAGAGTTTTCCTGCGATTTTCTTTTAAAAATTGAGGAAGCTTTAAATTTATGGATAAACTTAGGGGAACTGACAATCCTAAAATGTTGAGTGGTCCTAGCCAAGAATATATGCTTTGCCATTTACCCAAGTCGTCTTTTAAGCCATTCAGAGTTCATATATATTTAGCACATTTCTTGCTAAGTTTATTCCTAGGTATTTCATCTTTTTAGCCTGTATTATAAATGATATTTAGTTCTTTCATTATGTTTTCTAACTGGTTGTGTGTATACAGCCAAAAGCTACTGATTTTTAGCATTAATTTTATAACTAGTAACCTTATTAAAATTATTTTTGTCTGCGATAGTTTCTTGGTTGATTTCATTGGATTTTCCATGTTAGAATGATCTGTAAATAAGAATTTCCCCCTTCTTCCAATTTTTATATATTCCTTTTTTTGGTCTAATTACAATGGTTAACATTTTCAAAATGTGATACTTATCAACATTTCCACCGGGCTGCCTCTAGCAGATTTCCCAAGGATCTAGCGCCACGGACCTAAGAACTAAGCCACCAGGAATCTCTGCAACTGAAAAAAAGTAACTTTATTAAAATCATTACAGATTCTGTAGACACCTTTGTCTCAGAGTGCCTAAAATCAACTTTGGGACTGAAACTTTAGCTAAAGGACATTAAATGGTTGACTAAATATTAAAATAGCTCCTTTCATATTTGGGGAATTAGTCCTCTTAAAATATCCCTTCCCTAACATAAGTCTTATTTAAATTAAACTACAGTATTCAATCATTTCTCCTGGCTCTGCCTCTAAAAACCACAACTTGAAATGGGGCAGAGCTGAATTTTGGGGGCCTCAGTCTCTTCCTTCATAAAGAAGAGTGTTTCACCAGGATAGACGATTGTAAGGTCTGTTTAAGTGTGAGAATTCTTTAATTCTACAACATAATTTTTAAAAAATGAGGTTCTCCATATGCCTTCATGATTTATCCATAACTGAGGTTAGCAAAATATACACATTCCTAGCACTGAAAGCATTTCCTGTTAACTAAATCTCATTACTCCACCATTAAGTTAGGATTTAGTGTTACTACTATTTTCATTCAAGTGCTCCCGGCTGAGTAATATATGTCGGTGAATGTCTACAGCAGTGGTTCTCAAAATGTGGGCCTGAGATCAGCAACATCAGCATCATCTGGGAATTTGTTAGAGATGCACGTTCTCTGGCCTTTACCCCAGACCAAGAATCAGACACTCTAAGGGTGGCACCCAGCAATCTGTGTTTCAGCAGGTCCTCTATGGTGTGACAGTGATAAGTGGGCATGTATTTATACAAATAAGGTTTAATAAGTATAAATCATGAGACTAAATGGCATATTCTATCAAGTTGTGAAACATATAGAAGCCAGGCTGAGGCAGAGTGCTACAATGACAGATAAAAGGCTTAAAAAATATATATGTATCAATCATTAGTTGTTAATCCTGACATTTGCCCATTACATTACCCCTCTCAAAGCCCAAAATACCTTACTCCCCTCTGAATACTTTGGTTGCTAAGGATTTTAATACACATTCCCAGGGCCTACAATTTCGAAACTGCAAGAACCGTAAGGAAAAGATCTGCCATCCTAGGATACGTTTTCATGTGTTATTGAAACAGGTTCAAAGAAAAATTCTTTAGATTCAGCTCCAGAGCTCTCTCGACCTAGCTCTGAATCTTCTAACAAGCCCCTGAATCTACTTTCATGTCTCACTCATCTGTGGCAATCCTAACATGCCTCCCATTGACACTAAGATGATTTTAGGAATGCCTGTCCATTTGCTAGTCCATTGCCTTACTTCTGATTCCATTCTAGGGCTTAGGAGATGCTGTTAGGAAAAGATTCTCTTTGGTTTCTCATTTGATGTTTTATATAATAAAACTAAAGAATTTGACTTTGCTGCATAAGCACTGTCACTGAGTGTTCCTCCAGGAAAGAAGAAAATGGGCCTGGAGTAGGTCATTAATTTACTAAGAACAGAGAAGTCTCTACCTAATCAACTCTTCTTCCATGGGAACACTCAGAAGGCCTTGTACATTAGAAGCCAGCAGAGAGATTTACATTTTTACATGCTGGACTTCAAACAACTGTCGAGGAAAGAAAGCCACTCGTAACAGGATGAATTTTTTGAATTCTTTGGGGATGAGTGAAGGACTGATATTGCGCTAACTGGCCACAAACTGGACACAAGGTTACTGAGCATACAAAAGCTGTATGCTTCAAGGTGGTCACATACCTGGGGCATTTTACATGCCAGTATGAAATGATGAAGACTCTGTACTCTATTGCCACATTTACAATGTCACTAACACACTGATGATCATAAAACTATGTGGGTAGTTATTTGGAGTGGGGATATAGCTATTCACATGTCCGGCAAACTGATTCCCTAAGCAGAGAGGATTCATCCTTCCTACGGCCCAGCTTACATCCTGGCTGCCCATACCAGGAACATCACTATCAAAATAATATGTAAAGTGTCTGTTAAAGTGAACAACCTTCAAAAGGGTTGTACTTTGCACATATTTGTATGAATCACTTTCTTCAAATAATTAAAATGAATGCTAAGGGCAAGCAACATGTGGGGTCTACATTAAAACACAGTTTCAACAGCACTGCTTGGGGAATGGCTCTTTTTACCTGGGACATCTGGAGTGCATGAAGGTAGGCATGACTTTAAGTGCAGGAAGAAGTCCAAACATGCTAATATATAAGAGGACATAAAGTTTGTGGATGAAGAAAAGAAGGAAAGAGGTAGAAGAAAGGGAGACAGAAGGCCACCACCTCAGTCCCCAAGAGCTCTGAGATGCTATCATTCAACTTTGAGCCTCTATAGTCTAGGATAGTGTCTGATGCATTGCAGCAGATGAAGAAATACTCTTTTAATTTTACACTGAGGGAACTAAACTCTCTGATATCAAGATTAATTCAGATGGCTGAACACTCCAGCCTCCCTCAGGCTAGGCTGTCTGTGAGAGTCCAAAAACCCTTCCAAGCCTTCCTTCACTGTGCCCTCCTTGTAGGAGGCAGATAAAGAAGCCCTGTGGCAAAATGGAAGGGCAGGAGCCAACTCAAAGATCTCTTCTCACCTCACTGCTTCAGGAGCCACATGCCTTGGGAAAGCCCTTCACCCTATGAGCCTTTGGGTGTGTTCCTGTGGATACTGCAAGTGCACCTACCCTGCCTCTTTCACGGGATGACACTGTGAGCATCATGTAAGACCAGTGTGCCAAATTGCCATAAAAGACTTGTGTGATCAAGAGTAATTCCTGGCCAGGCAGAGTAGTTTATACCTGTAATCCCAGCACTTTGGGAGGCCAAGGCGGGAGGATCACTTGAGCTCAGAGTTTTGAGACCAGCCTGGGCAACACGGTGAGACCCTGTTTCTACAGAAAATTTAAAAATTAGCTGGGCATGGTGGCACACACCTGTAGTGCCAGCTACTTGAGAGGCAGAGTTGGGAGGTTCGCTTGAGGAGGAGGTCGAGGCTGCAGTGAGCTGTGTTCACACCACTGCACTCCAGCCTGGGTGACAGAGTGAGACCTGCCTTAAAAAGACAAAGAGTAATTCCCACATACAAGCATTCATATCTTTTCTCCCAGCAATATACAGTGCAGTATTTGTGGGCTTTTCTTCTTTCAGGAATGTTTAAAACATTTCTATCCAAATGCTGTGGAGCCATTGTCTAGTGATAGATTACTTACAGGTTATGATGTGACCCATATTCCTTGGAAAAATGGAAAACAGTGCATCTTCTCTATGTCCCTTCACAGCAAACAACTCAATGATGATTGCATCCATTAAATATTAAATATGTGACCAAAAGATATGGTTTGTTGGTTAATGAGAGGCAAATCTCAGGTAAAATTACATTTTTAGAAAGATTATGCTTGAAGTCAAAAAAAAATCGCATCACCTACTTTTCGGTGGGTAACCAGGCTTCCTACTGGAAATAAGAGTTTTCAGAGAATTCATAGATATTGTTACTCTCTTGCCTCTTCTCAAGGCTTCTCAAAGTACATGGCTTTGCGAAGTAATGTTATGCTTCACATTTCTTATCCCAGGATGATTTTTAGTGCCATTGCACAGTGATACAAGGGTACTCTCACTACCTGAGAAGTTTATGAAATATTTTAGAAGTATGTAAATCCTGTCTGAAAGCTCCAAAACAATCCAGCGCACCATCTACGCTGGCCAAAGAATGAAAATATGGGAACACAATCTTCTACCAACAAAAATGACTCTTGCCGTTTGCTCACGAAGAAAAGCTCAGCATTATTTAACCTTTTCCCTAACGTGGACAACATTAAAAAACACTTCACTTACGAATTTAGCAAACTAAAAGTAAGCATGAACTGGAAATGCCACCGAGAATTGCCATTATGTTCATAATTCAACTTTGCATTACTCAATGCAACCTAAGGGGCAGCTTTCGTACAGCACAAAATACGAACTACACATTTCTGAAAGGTCATGGGAACACTAAGAGAAAATAATGAAGTGAATTAGTGAAAAATGAATCCAGGGCAGATTTTTACACTAGAAGTCAGTGTTAATAAAGTTTCTTACTAACAAGGTATCATCACTCTCTCAGAAATGGAAAAGCTGTAACATTAAAATAACTTGCTAAGTGTTTCATTTAACTGTTTAGATTTTTTCCTACACAAGGCAGGTAAAAAGTTATCCTTTCCCTCTGTGTGTACAATTTATTGTTTGCCTTAGAAAAGTAATTTCCTAAAAATGCATTTTTTCTCTCTTTATTAGGAACCCCAGTGACTCAACAGCTAAAAATAAGGAATCTAAGAGCTGAAAAATACTTAGTTTGATATTAAATTATATTTTCATTACCATTAAAATATTTTTTCAAGGTCACCATAAATACTGATGTAAATTAATGCTTTAAAAAAGAGCATGTGTGTTATTTTTTGATAAAACAAAACCTTTGTAAAGGTTTCATGTATTTAAAAATACAAAAAGACATTTCAAGTAGAAAACTAGCTTACATTCTTTCTGAAGAACAAACACATTAAATTAAATCCTCAAGGCTAAGGAGACTGAAAATGAAAGACCAAGTCCTTATAATTGTGTTAGGGAGTCAGAAAACATAGTACAAATGAGACGAGAACTTTCTAAGTAACTCTAGGTCAAAAAGATACACATTCCAAGATTATTTCCAAGCCAAAAGCGTCACAAAGTAAATAGAAACAAAGAGTATAACACTATCATTCACAGAAAACAGAAGATGTCCTACACATATTGAAAAAACCCACTAAATTGAGAAGAATTAAAAAAAGTCAATTTATTGGCTGACCTACTAAACATTTCAAGAAAATACTGAATTTTCAAAGATGCATGATAGACTAGAATAAAAATTATAATCGTCAAAACAATAAGTCACTTATGCAAATTTAAAAAAATCAAGCTTTATTGTGATATTGATACTATATAAAACAAATATAAAAAATGTAAAACTGATCAAAATATTTTTGTTAATTTTGCCTTCATATAACAATTAGCTTACAATCTATACTACTTTTTACATCAAATGAAGAAATTATTTTGTCATTAAAGTAGTACTTTTAGGCCTATCTAGTCTATTTTACTAGTCTATTTTAAAATAATTTAAGAAATAAGAAGAATAAAGATAAAAATCTTAATATGCAGTTTGGTAAAGTTCAAGTCGGTCTTTGAACAACACGTTTATCTATCCAGTAAAGCTTGTGTTAATGCGATGTAAGAGTTTGGCAAATTCAACTTTAATGGAGCATAAAAGTGCTTTTGCTTGAAAGTGAGATCATTTTTAAAAATTCAAAGCATGATCACTTTTTCTTTTTTCGTAGGAACAATCTGATACAAGCAGCAAAGCTTAAATAAACTAGAAACATTTCAAATGATCCATAAAGGATTAATAAGCACTGCAGGAAGTCCTATAGGCTCAGCGTATACATTTTCCATCTTTTCCCCCCATGATGGGCATGATATGAAATTCTAAACAGAAGTGAAGTTTCAAAGTCTCTGAATGTTAAAGGGTTGTTGAGCTGAGGTGAGAAGTCACAATTTAGGGATCTCTAATTTGAAATGGATCAAGATTATAATGATATTAGGACAAGAATCATTCAAATTTGGACGTTCAATTAAAAAGGTCTTCTTGCTGATGGGAATAGCCAGTGGCAAGAAGCAAAACTAAAGCAAAAGGAGTAGTGGTAAGCTGCAGGCCACTAATATAACAAAAACAAAATGACAGCTATTATTTTGGCAGAGATAATCTATGCTGAAATACAAAACACACACGCACACAATTTCTTTCAATACAATTTTCTTGTCTTCCCACTGACTTCTGTGATTACCACGGAAAGCAGGGTTCTAAACACATTTCTCAATTGAATCTTCAATCAATAATAGTAAAAAATTCAGATGGAAAATATGGGAAAATGCATTACAACATTAGTAACTGTTTACAAAATAGGCTGAAATTATCAATATGCACAAAAGTTGATAAGAAGAAACCCCAGATACCCAAAACATCATATTTTTGTCATCCCAAAGCTCAGTCACATTGCTTGTACTCATCAAATCAAAGTTCTTTTCATTCTTAGGTTGGCAATCATTCTTCTTATTCCTTATAATCATTAATTCTTTGAGAATAAATACACCTCATAAAAACTTCTCTGTTTTAAATAAAAAATGTAAAAAGTCCCCAAAAAGTACATCAGCTGATTTTCTACTAAAGATAAAATGCCAATTATTCCTTATCTATAGACATAATTACAACACAGCATTCCATCCTAAATTGAAGCCAGTAAGACCATAGCTTTTTAGTAAGTGTCCAGGTTTACTCCTGGAATAAACACTCAGAGAGGAAATAAAAACTCCACTCCTTAGTTTTTATATGAAGTTTAGAATATGCATATTTAAAAAACCTCTGTGTTTTAATAGTTCCTTGACAGAGGCATAAATTATTCATGCTACTATTATATTATACAATGAGATTTACTATCTTAAAATGAAATGCAAATACTAAATGAGAAAACTGACATTTAACAGTATCAATGAATGTTGGAATCAACAAGAGAAAAGCTTAAAAACAGACAAACAAGTAAAAAAAACTTGTCTCAAGTAAACAGCCTTAATGTTGGAGTACAACTGTCAACCTCTCATGTACTAGCCTTTGGTGAGAATACAGAGGGCCCTTACTAAGGCTTTGGCTATTTTACTGCTGATTCATATTACCATTAGCTGATGGGTAAAAGAAATGAAGTCAAAGCAATTCAGATTTCCACAGTCATAAATTTAATCATTTACTGAACACCTATTCTGTTTTTTGAACTTTCTAGTAAATTGATAGATTAGGAAGCAAATTTTCAGTCTTTTATGGAGGAGGCTTTCTGAAAAGAGCATATAGGCTTTAAATCAGAGAGGCCCAAACTTAAATCTCAGCTCTACAATGTATTATTACCATTCTAACATTGGTTGTGTTTACTACAAGATTCAGCTTCCTTATGTGTAAAAATGGAAAAACTACCACCCACCTCACAGGGTTGTTGCAAGAATTAAATGATACCATTTAAAAACGTATGTACGTAAAAAATATTTAGGAAGTGTTTGGCAGCTAAAAACATGTTAGTCTTTCTTCTTTCCCCTGTTCTCCAGAAGTCTACAACTTTATAGGGAACAAAATGATTTTGCCAAATGAAAGAACAACTATAAGAGACTACATTAAAGAAAATGGGGGGAGAAAAGTTGCACTTTCAAAGTTCTTTAGAGATTCAGAGGAAAAAAAAAAAAAAACATTCCATAGCTGTGATATCCACGAAAGGCTTCCTAGAAGTGAGATGGGTTTAGGTCTTAAAGGTGAAGGAGAATTGAAAAAGATAAAAATAGCAAGTGGGTGACAACAATCCCTGCAGTTGTGAAAAAACAAGGAGGTCTGTCTAGACGAATGAGAATTTGACAGTGTTGCTGGATGATAGAGTCTGTGGAAACGGAAGGTTGGATTTATAATGTCTCAAATGCCAGAATAAAGAGTTTGGCTATAACGCTACATAAATTTAATTAAACCACTATAGCACTCACAAATACATATAAAGTGTACGTTATATTCTAGAGTGGTATACAAAATAGGACAGGATGCTAACTACAGAGTTAAGGTAAAAAATTTGCTCAAATTCATTTGGCTTACACACATTATAATCTAACCCACAAAGACCAATCACGATTAAAAATAAAGAGTTCCAGCTGGAAGTGGTGGGTCACGCCTGTAATCCTAGTACTTTGGGAGGCCGAGGCGGGCAGATACCTGAGGTCAGGAGCTCAAGACCAGCCTGGCCACCATGGCAAAACCCTCTCCTTACTAAAAACACAAAAATTAGCCAGGTGTGGAGGTGTGGTGGTAGGCGCCTGTAATTCCAGCTGCTCGGGAGACTGAGGAGGAGAATCACTTGAACCCAAGAAGTGGAGGTTGCGGTTAGCCGAGACTGTGCCACTTCACTCCAGCCTGGGTGACAGAGCAAGACTCCATCTCAAATAAATAAATAAATAAATAAATAAATAAATAAATAAATAGTTCCAGAAAAACAAAAATGAAAGGGAGATATGAGTGCTATTTACAAATACTTGGGGGAAAAAAACCATAAAGGAAGGTGGGTATACTCATGTAACACTGAACATAGGTATGTAGTATGAAGTGAGGCCTAGACAGAGAGAAGAACGTTTAGATTAACTATGAGGAAAAACTTCTGAATATGGAGCTTGTGAAGATGAGGAGAGAGCCCAGCAAGAGACTGCGGGAGCACCATTAATGCAAAATATTCAAAAGATTTTCAAAGCACAGTGGCAGAAAGATAGATTTCTCAAGATGCAGTGTTTTCGCCTGGGTGACCCGTAGACGATATGTTAGTTCTGCAATTTATGACTTTTGGATTAAAGCTGGGAGAGGGGGGTGTCCTTCCAGACATGGAGAGCCCTTAATGATAGCACAGCTACACAACTGCACAGTGATCAAGAGTTACTGAACTAAGAAAAACCTTGGCAAGTACTCCCTCAATTATTTTGGCCCTTGGGCATTTTGATGGGAAACTACTCATTGATATTATTCTTTTTCCAACATTCATTTTATAGAATATCAAGACAGAGTCAAATGTTGACTTACTATGGTAAATAGAGGGGAAAAAAGCCTGCTTTGATTTCCTTTCCTTTATTACCACCTTGGTTTTGTGTTGTAGAATGTCGATTAGGTTTGAAAAGAGGGTGGAAGATTGGGGGGGGCGCATACTCTTCCCTTCAATGAAGACAAAAGATAGCAGCTATTTCATTCTGCTCTGTGAGTATGCTACTCTCCTTAATTCTTTCACCATCACATTAAGCTGTGATTTTCAACAGGGTCCTCAAAAATGTATTACATTTTACCTTTACTCTAAAAAAATTAGTAAGCAATTACAGAGAAAGGATAAAAGTAGGACAAAAATGTTTTTATTTTTTTAGACCAGCTAAAATTTTCAGAGTTTAAAATGACTAGAAAGGCAAACTGTTAGGTATTCAGAAGGAAAATGTGAATGTTTTCCCAAAGGCATTATTAACAATTAATAATCATTACACTGGTGCCTTGTTTACCTGACCTTGTGTAAATTCAGCAGCCTGGTAATTAGACCCATGTTTTGCACATTTGTATATTTCCATGCACAGATTTGACTCATTCATTCATCCATTAAAATTTGCTTGACAGACGTAGATGAATAATCAAGCTACAATTTGTATTTACTGGATTATAGAAAATTGCCCAAACTGTTAAGTTCAAGGAAAGCGCATTCTTTTCTCTCTCT
This sequence comes from Mandrillus leucophaeus, assembly GCF_000951045.1. NCBI lineage: Eukaryota > Metazoa > Chordata > Mammalia > Primates > Cercopithecidae > Mandrillus > Mandrillus leucophaeus. The sequence continues at coordinate 81,980 of NW_012103377.1, forward strand.
TGTGACTGATGTAAAGCAATTACACATCAGAGGATTGCCCCAAAGCTCTCAGAAGAAGTGGCACTGCTTTTGCAATCTGGGGTCTTCAACAGTATCTTTTTTCTTAACGCTACAGATTGTTTAAAGATTAACTCTAACAGAGGGAAGAAAATCTCCCTGTGCATGTAAGTTTATCATTTAACTCATTACACTGCCATTTTATAGTAAAAAGCAATGTTCTGATCAACCTTCTACATCCAAAATAAACAATAATGCAACTTTATTCTGCAAAGTCACTGAAAGGCTTGAGGAAGAGAAATAAGGCAACTCTTTTTGGATAGGTTTATGAAAAACACTTTTTCCTCAGGTTTCTAGAAAACAAATTATCAACAAGACCTGACCAGACCTCTCCCTAATATTAATCAGTGAGAAAGGCACTATAAGATTTCATATTAACGTATTTTCACGCAAAGAAGCAGAACACATTTTAGTACTAACTCCTCCCTAAATACAGATGTTTAGTACTAGCCAAACATGTTGTCATGTGAAACTGTATTTTATACTATGGTATTCATTTTGCTTTTGCAGTCACTAACCAAACCATCACTAATATACGTTTTCTGGTCCAAGGTACAGTATTTCTTTTACACAGCTAAAGATACAACAATTTTGCTGTCTTAAATCCATCTCTTCAAACTGCTTATTTTGATTGTCTACTTTAGAAGAAAAGGAACGATTCCTGACTTTAAAAAAAGTGTGCGTATAGCCAGCATTATCAAACTTTTTAAACCTTAGATCATAAAACAAATTTTTAAAGAAATATACATAAAGATGCAAGTATATGTTTATATAATTTTCACTACAGACATTTAGCACCACAACTGAAAAAGAATTGCTTAGAACCCGTTTTCGTAAACATGTTAACATTTATGCAGTTCAAAATTTGGCTTGAAATAAATTCTCTGGTTAGGTAACAGTTAGACATCATGCCTGTCTTACTTACAAATTCAACAAATAAAAAGGTTCCCTAAATTTCTGAAATATACAACTGATTCACTTAGTATTACCAAAACCTAATTTGTTTCTTCCAAATAGCCCATCTTTTCTTCTCATAAGACAAATATCATGATGGATATCTAACTTCTGTGATGATGGCCTGAAATCACACAAAGATTACCAGAGAACCAGGTAAAGCATTAGTTTAGAAAATGAGTTGCTCCTACAATCTACATGCTTATACAGAAATGGAATTCAGATCCTTCTAGAGAGTGTGACCTCACATAAAACTGAGTGTCGGCTGGATGTGGTGGCTCACACCTGTAATCCCAGCACTTTGGGAAGCTGAGGCAGGCAGATCGCTAGAGCCCACGAGTTCAAGATCAGCTTGGGAAACACGGCGAAAGTCCATCTCTACAAAAATACAAAAATTAGCTGGATATGGTGGTACCTGCCTGTAGTCCCAGCTACTTGGGGGGCTGAGGCAGGAGAATCGCTTGAGCTGGGGAGGCTGAGGTTACAGTGAGCTGAAATCACACCATTGCACTCCAGTCTGGGTGACGGGAGTGGAAACCCTGTCTCAAAAAAAGACAAAACAAAACAAAAACCAAAAAATGCAACAAATGAGTATCTGCTGAGTCTATGGCATTATAATAGATGTTTCAGGGGTTTTACATCAAGAAGACATGGTCCTGGCAGTTTAACATGGTAAAACAACTTTGATTTTAAAGCCAAACACAAAAGTTAGGTGTCTGACTCTTGCCCTCAACAGAAACACTGACACAGTGGTGGTGGGGACAGGGTGTTAGGATTCTGAAAGCGGAGGGACTGCTGTCCAAGGAGTCAGAGGCTGTTCAGAGAAAGTTTTATCCAGTGTGTGACTTAGATGATTTCCTTTTGGTTTGTTATCTGTTTGGCTGGTTGTCTTTTACAAGGTTCCAAGTGTTGCAAATTATATTTCACTCTACCTGTTAAAAGATAAAAGGAAAGTAACACAAAAGTACAGCTCTTCTATCAACGGCTAGTGATGGTCAGACAAAAAGAAAAGCCATCTAAACACATGTCCACTTCTTTGCTCTAGCTTATTCCTACAGAGTTGCTTCTACTAGCAACCCTAGAACAGAAATGAAACACTGCATTACTATTATCTGAAAATACTTAATTCTGTACCACATACTCAAGTTATCTTCCAAAAATGGGAAATAGCCATTCTGAAGGTAGACAGAGAGGAGAGGTTCCCTGAAATCAAGGCCAAACAATTCTATAATGAGCCCTTCTCTGCTGAACTATCTTCTTCTGTCAGACCATTAGGTGCTCCATAACAGGAGGCAAAAGCCAACTAGGCTCTGTCACTCTTGTGCAAGAGTGCACTTGTGCATGCTAGGGCTAGGAAAAGAGCATGTAAAACCAGACAAATACACATGCATATACACATGGTGCTAAGGGCTTCTCAAAACTGTATTCTGGGTATTTAATTATGGTGTTAATAAGAAAAAGATATGACTGCCTAGTTTGAAGAGAACCTAAACCAACAATAATTTGAAAATCAGCCTTGGTGCTAAGAAGCCAGTTTCCTGGTCATGGTCTTGAGGGCAGGAAGGGTGTTATTAAGTAAAAGAAAAGATCAATACCACACCTGTGGTTCAAGAACAAGCTAGAAATGCAGAAAATAATTTTAAGGTGAAAACCTGCAAAATATGTGTATGTGTATGATGCAAGACTAAGTTTAACTTCTTAGAGATTCCTAAGGTGATTGAAATTTAGATAGCAAAAGAGATTAAAGATGACATTTTAGAAAATGCCATCCACTGGCTGTGGAGTCATTAACTATAAAAAGTAAGAATTGGGTATTCCATCAAACATAAATACTATACCCACAGCTTTTCTGAAGGTTCCAAAAATCACTCCCTTGCTCAAATAAGCAAATCCTGTGTCAGCCATGTCCCTGGCACCATGCTTTGCTCAGGTGACACGAAGCTAAATGCAACACAACACAGCGCAGCTTGTGTTCACAAGGAACTCAAGGCCTGTGGGGAAAAAGAGTCAATCAACTTGGCAGTAGGTGCTGCCACAGAGGTGTGTACAAAAGGTTATGGGAACATGCAGAAGACAATAAGACATTTTGCCTGGAGAGCTGAGTGAAGAAGGCTTTCCAGAGACTGTACCACTGAAGGCAAAAGAATTTCACAAAGTGTGATGTCACAGGTTGTGGGCTATGGTACTACGCAGAGGAAGATGGCAGGAGTGAAAGTGTGGAGACAGCCAAGCATATGGGATCTTTAAGGAATGCCAAGCTCTCCAGTGTGGCGGGCAGATGGTTTGCAAGGGATACTGAGGGTAGAGAAGGTGGAAAGGCTGGCTTGGGGCCTAATGCAGTGCTCCAAAATCTGAATTTTAATCTGTAAGAAATGAGCAACCACAGAAGGTTTTTAAGCTGGAAGATGACATTATTAATCTTGTTTTAGAAAAATAATCCTGGAAATGATATAGAGAATGGACTGATATAAAAACAAGGGAGATCGATTAGCAAGCTAAGAACAAGATGACCAGGAACTGAATTAAAGCAGTGAGAATGGAGGAAAAGGCAATGTAAGTGGAATATAATACACCACCACGATATCCAGTGTGGACAACTTGCGGGCTTTGGTCATCCTGGGCTGGGAAATACTGGAGGGTATCGCTCTGACTACCTCACAGGAATACTGTGAGGGACGCTCTAGGTACAGTATAAAAAAATGCTTTGAAAACCGCAAGGTACTGTGCAATATACAATGTATATTAACATAATAGAAGCTAGTCCAAAAGAGACTATGGTGAGTCACGGTCAAGGTCGAGAGGGTAGTGACAGAATTGAAGTTCTCAAAACTACTTTAAAAGCTTGGAAAGATCATAATTCCTCAGCATACTGGATCAGATGATGTCATGAAATCATTAGGCAGGTCTCCTAGAAGAGATACAGGAAAGATGACATTTCTATACAAACTACTCCTCACCTAGGTTTATACAATCACATCCACAACAGAGAAGAGGCAAAGTTGAGCAATGCTAATAATCTACTATTTGTCAAGAGTCAGCAATAAACCTGAAGACTTAAGAAGGATGGTAAATGTATAAATATGAAGAAGACACAATGGATATTTTTGCTTTCCAAAAATTATTTTTGGTCTCATGAGAACTCATATTTTTGTTTTAGAAATTTAACTCCCTTCTTATTTATAAGTACACGATCAACTTGATACAAGCGTGAAAGTATATATACCTTTTACTTTCATATTCTCATATATAGCACATGGAAATTACATGTTAACTATTCAGTGGTACATTAGAATTCATGAACATGTATTTTTTAAGGGTTTTCAAACCCTTAAAAATCCTTTTAGAAATCTCTCTAGGCATATATATACATATAGATATTTATGTAAATCTATGAATTTTACAAAAGTAAAATTACAATACAAAAGCTGGTGTTTTAAAAACTTGGCAGTATTATGTGGCTGAATATTTGAACTAATCAATAAAGATTTACAAAATAAAATTTAAAGGCTACATATTAACAATGAATTTATGTAGAATATTTTTAACATTTCATGGATCCTCAGTATTCCTTTGAGAACCAAAAGGTACTCCTTAGTTATATAAATCTAACAAAACATGTACAGGACCCATAAGCTGAAAACTATAAAATGTTAATGGAAGAAAACAAAGAAGATCCAAATAAATGAGACATAAAGTGTTCATATATTGGAAGACTTGACATAATAAAGATGTCAATTCTTCCCCAATTGATACGGATTTAACACAATTCCAATAAAAATTTGTTGATAAAGACAAGCTGACTCTAAAATTTATATGGAAAGGCAAACAAATTAGAATTAAGACATTTTTCAAAAAAATAAAATGGAAGAATTGCACAAGACTTACTATAAAGCTACAGTAATCAAGATGTGTGGTATTGGCAAAAGAATAAACAGATCAATGGAAGAGAACAAAGAGTCCAGAAACAGACCCACACAAACATGCTCAAATGGTTTTTAACACGGGTGCAAAAGCAATTCAGTGGAAGAAGGATAGTCTTTTCAGCAAATGATGTTGGAACAACTGGACGCACACACACCAAAGAAAAAATTGAACTCTGCCCTAACTTTATAAAAATTAATTCAAAATGGATCATAGACATAGATATAATATTTGAGTTCTTAGTCATGAGATCAAAAGCACAATCAATAAAAGAAAAATATTGATATACTGGACTTGATAAAAATTAGAACTTTTTCTCTGTGAAAGACACTATCAAGAAAATGAAAAGACAAGCTACAGACTGGGACAACGTATTTGCAAATCACACATCCAACAAAGGATCTGTATCTAGGATATATAAAGAACTTCCAAAACTTAACAGTAAAAGAATAAACAATCCATTTTTTTTTAATGGGGAAAAACTTGGGACACTTCACCAAAGTGGATATAAGGATGACAAATAAGCACATAAAAAGATGTTCAACATCATTAGTCATTAGGGAAATGTAAATTAGTATCATGATGAGCTACCATTTCACACATATTAAAATGTCTAAAATAAAAAATACCAACAATATCAAGTGCCAGTGAGCATCCCCAGTAAATGGAACTCTCATATGCTGGGAATGAGAAAAAAAACCGCCATTCTGAAAAATAGTTTGGCAATGTCTTAAATGGTGAAACATACACTTAGCATATGAGCCAGCAACCCTACGCCTGGATATTTATCCCGGAGAAATGAAAACTTATGCACTGACAAAAAAACCTGTACGTGAATGTTTATAGCATCTGAACTCATAATTTCCCCAGAATGGAAACAACCCAAATATCCTTCAGTGAGTAAATGGATCAAACAAACCGACAGATCCATGATAGAATACATTCAGCAATAAAAGGAATGAACCGAGGGAAAGAAGATAGTCTAAAAGGCTGTATAAGTCTATTTATATGACATTCTCGAAAAGACAAATTTCTACTGATGAGAACAGATCATAGTTGACAGAGTTAGGAGTGGGAAGGAGGGTGTGATTATAAAGGAATAGCAGGAGGGAGTTTTATAGGACTATTTTAGGAGTTTTAAGGGTTTTTGTAGGAACTGTTTTATATCTTGATTGTGGTGGTGAATGCATGAATCTATACACATGCTCGAATTTGTAAAAGAACAAACTCAGCTATAGACTTGAGTAGGTTAAAATGGATGCATATTTGAACATAGGAAAGTTATCTTTTTACATGGTTTAACATCTAGGTTTAATTTCTAGAAAGCAAGAGTAGTAAATATACAGTTGATCCTTGAAGAACACAAGTTTGAACTGTGTGGGTCAACTTATACATGGATTGTTTTCGACCAAAACACGTGAAACCCACATATATGGAGTGCTGGCTTTTCCTATCTGAGGGTTCCACAGGTCTCAATTGTGGGACTTCAGTATGCACGGGTTTTGGTATACATGGAACACTGTCCCCCACCTCTAGTATACCTAGGGATGACTACTTGACTGTTGGAACCACTGATCATGGCGTTGAAGTTCTCTGTCTTCATGACCCACTGAAAGGACGAAATGAATTGAAGATATGATTTAGTTTTCTTTCCCAAATTCTCAGAGCTGAAATTTTCTTGTGATGAAGCTCCAATGGAAATATTAGAATTTTCCTCCAATGTTCTTTGGAGGAATTGTCCTTCAAATTTCATTTTATATTCACAGATCATGTACCTACCCACTCCTTGCCAAGCAAAGAAACACACACCTTACATAGTTTCATTCTGTGCATCTTTGGGATTGGCAGCATATTCAGTATGGTGGGTCCCAGATGGAAGATCATGCCAGAAAGTATGACCCTGTTCTGATTCTTGACTGTGGTAGTAGTTATATGATTCTGTGCATTTGTCAACACTTACAGAACTGTAAACCAGAGTGAATTGTACTGAATATAAATTTAAAAACAAATTTTCAAAATGCAACCAACACCCCTCCCCCCAAAGTAATACACGCTTATTGCACAACACTTAAGACTAACAGAAATATAAAGACACAAATTAAAACACCCATATCCCTACCACTCAAGATGATCACTTTTAACATTCTTGTACGTATTTTTCCAATTATTTATTTACACATGTCTATATGTACATAGTATCTTTATCACATAACTGAATCATTCCTTATATACTAATTTGTTTCCTCCTGTTCTCCCCGTTAACATTTATCTCACATTTTCCTGTGTCTTTATTCTCACAAAATGTTGTGTCAATTGCTCATATACTTTTCCATTGATATAGCATAATGTATTTAATAAACATTTACTCTTAGATATATCCAATTTTTTTACTACCAAAAAAAAATATTCATCAATGTATATTCTTGCACATAAATTTTGGGCTTCTTTCTTTTTTTTTGAGACAGAGTCCCACTCTGTTGCCCAGGCTGGACTGCGGTGGCGTGCTCTCGGCTCATTGCAACCTCTGCCTCCTGGGTTCAAGCGACTCTCCTGCCTCAGCCTCCCGAGTAGCTGGGATTACAGGCATGCGCCAAGATGCCAGGCAAATTTTTATATTTTTAGTAGAGATGGGTTTCACCAGGTTGGCCAGGCTGGTCTTGAACCCCTGACGTGAGATGATTGACTGCTCAGTCTCCCAAAGTACTAGGATTACAGGCGTGAGCCTCCACACCCAGCCTGGGGTACATTTCTTTAGGATAAATTGCTAGAGCCAAAGGTGAAGGTTCTGGAATCCATAAAGTCAAAACACTTTTTGTAATATTACGATGATACTATTGGTGTTTTTTCACTGTGTTGACATTTGCATTAATGGTGCAAAGTCAATGATGGGTAAAACTCTTGGCACATTAGCATCAATCAAAGTAGTGGCCCACTGTGGCCAGGTGCGGTGGCTCAACGCCTATAATCCCAGCACTTAGGGAGGTCGAGGCGAGGCGGGTGAATCACCTGGGTCAGGAGTTCAAGACCAGCCTGGCCAACATGGTGAAACCCCATCTCTACTAAAAATACAAAAATTAGCCGGGCATGGTGGTGGGTGCCTATAAGCCCAGGTACTCGGGAGGCTGAGGCAGGAGAATAGCTTGAACCCAGAAGGCAGAGGTTTCAGGGACCCAAGATCACACCACTGTACTCCAGCTTGGGGTACAGAGTGAGACTCCATCTCAAAACAACAACAACAAGAACAACAACAACAACGTAGTGGCCCCAAACTGTACTATTCATTATTGTATTTCTCATCATCATGTGCCCAGAATCTAACAAATAGATAACTAAGCCAATTTCACTAAAGAAAGTCCTCAATGAAAATAAAATTCTATTAAATTGCAACCTTTAAATATATATCCTTTTATTATCATGTGTTGAAGTACGGTATTTGTTTCCAGGCAAAGCATCTGTGCAACTGTCTGAGTTGCAAGCTGAACTAATCACTCTGTTCAAAGAACACCATCTTTACTTAAAAGAATAACTGATAGATAACTATGGTTATCCAGACCTGGGTGTCTGGCAGACATCTTCTCAAAAATTAACCAACTGATCCTGTGACTTCAAGAAAAACCAACTGACAGTACTTGTAAGCAATGACAAATTTCTAGCTTTCAATTAGTTTTCACTGGAACATTTGTATACACCACCATGAGCTCAACAGCTTCCCAATATTTAGACTTTTTTGATGAGACTGGTGATGATATGAACAAATGTGATTTCAAAAAAATTGTATAATGAATTTGGAAATTCTTCATGTCAGTGAACCAGTATTTTCTAAGTGACCAAGGCATGATGTTACAAAATCATGCATAGGTAAATGATCTGCTCAAAGTGCAAGACAGAGCAATGGATTTTAATATACCAGAGCACAAAAAGTTTACTGATATAATTTCAGATTCCACACTGTAAATAACCTTTAAGGAACTATATCATTACAAGATGTGGTGTAGTGACAAAAAAAGAATATCCACATAAAGTAAAACTCTTCATTTTCCTCAGTACTTTAAGAGTATAGAGGGGTCCCACAAACCAAAAGGTTTGAGAACCACTGTGCTATACCACTTACATACATTCGACAGTAAGAGAATCTATTTTGCTGGAAAATTTTAAAGAGGTCTCTCTTGAATCTGGGCTTTCCTTTGATCTTTCTTTGCTGATCTATTTCTGGAAGAAGTGGCTCTTGAGGGAAAACTGTAGTTGAGAGAAATCATCCTCAAAAGATTAGCCATAACTTTACCCACATAATTTATAAATCCTTAGTATACATATAGATGTAAATCCTGGACAGTTTTTTTTTTTTCTTGCCACTTCATGCCAAGATTCTTGAACATTCTTTGATGGTGGATGGACACTGAAGCCCTGCTAGGCTGGGCTCCTGAGAGCTGGACTGGCAAATCATCTAGGTTCCCAGAAGCATCAAGAGCTCCTCCAACAGCCAAGAAACCATGAGCACTTGAATGGTCTGAATGAGGCCAAAGATCTTCCAGTAAACAAGCTGGGTGATGGACCTTGTTGGGAGCAAGCCTCCTCAAAATCTGGCCATAAACTGGCCCCAAAACTGGCCATGAACAAAATCTCTGCAGCACTACGACATGTCCATAATGGCCTTAACGTCCAGGCTGGAAGGTTGTGGGTTTATGGGAATGAGGGCAAGGAACACCTGGCATTAAATGCATTCTTAAGCCACAAACAAAAGCTTGAGCGATTTATGCCTTAAGGGCATGTTCCTGCTGCAGTTAACTAGCCCAACCTATTCATTTAATTCGGCCCATCCCTTCATTTCCCATAAGGGATACATTTAGTTAATTTAATTTCTATAGAAACAATGCTAATGACTGGTTTGCTGTTAATAAATATGTGACTAAATCTCTGTTTGGGGCTCTCAGCTCTGAAGGCTGTAAGACCCCTGATTTCCCACTTCACGCCCCTATATTTCTGCGTGTGTGTCTTTAATTCGTCTAGCGCCACTGGGTTAGGGTCTCCCCGACCAAACTGGTCTCTGCAGACCTCACAAAACTACCCACCCTGAAAGTTATACTATAGCACAGTAAAAACGAAAACAAAAACTTGGAAGAAGTGTCAAGAGTCAGATGAGTTTTGAACCAAGACAAAAAGTTATACATTGGTTTTCAAAAGCAAGCTAAGGTCAGCTGGGCACGGTGGCTCGTGCCTATAATATCCCAGCACTTTGGGAGGTCAACGCAGGCGGATCACCTGAGGTCGGGAGTTCGAGATCAGCCTGACCAACATGGAGAAACCCCTTCTCTACTAAAAATACAAAATTAGCTGGGGGTGGTGGCACGTGCCTGTAATCCCAGCTACTCGGGAGGCTGAGGCAGGAGAATCGCTTGAACCTGGGAGGCAGAGGTTGCAGTGAGCCGAGATCATGCCATTGCACTCCAGTCTGGGCAACAACAGCGAAACTCTGTCTCAAAGAGAAAAAAAAAAAGCAAGCTAAGGTCAACACGTGATTTATGCCAAGCTCAAAACAAACCAACACCCATCATTTGGAAAACACCAGTGCTCTAATTCTCATCAGTAGTAGTATTTCTTGGAATCCAGGCTTAGAGAATTTTTCCATGGCACCTTGGAAAGGCAGCTGAATTAACCTCCTCCTAAACAGAAATACGGTTATTCCATTAAGACAAGACTAAGCTAGACAGGATCATCTGGAAATTCCTATCTGCAACTATCTACAAAGGGCTGATTTGCATGTGTGAACCAAAATGTAAATTCTCTGGGTAAACCAAATATGAAAAACAGCCATCGCCTGGGGGCACTCTCCTCCCATCTCTTGTTGACGCATGCAGCAGAGAACTGATAGTAGTTCCGTTTTGTTCCTTGAAGTCAAGAAGGTCAACTGTGTGAAAATCTCACTTTTGAAAGGTTAAATGAAATCTGTTCTGGTTCAATTTCTTACTCCACTACAAGATAGTAGCTCCAGATGGCTGGAGTTAGACCTGAAGTTGAGTTTTTCCTAAATACACAAGGTTCGAGAAATCAAACTGAAGAAAGGAATTCTACCGTTTTGGCACAAGTAGTTTTCTGTTTTTACCCACTTGTTTTCAGGTATCTGACAACTCCTATGGCATTTCCTCAGCATTTCAAAAAGCTTCCAATTTTCCCATCAGAGGACGCAAACCGTAACAGAAGTTGCTGAAACCCCAGGTTCAACACATGTGCTTCTTTTCAATGGCTGTACTAGTCCATTGCTGGATGGCTATCATCAGCCTTCTGGACTCATACCCTAGTCAGCCTTGTGACCTGGCCTAGCTTGTAATGCAAATGGCAAAGGCTCTTGATCCATCCTACTCTAAGAGTGACTGCAGAGAAGATGCTAAGCAACTTGGTATCCATAACTGGCTGTCTTCCAAGTTATTATGGGCAGGATACTGGACTAAGATCTCCAAGTATGGTCACAGTCTTGATGCTACTATGTGTGACCTGGGAGTCACCTGATAGCACCAACCTCTCAGAACATCATGAACTCATTCAATAAAATTTACCAAGCACCTATCAGGTTAGGCACAATCCTGGGTGCTGTAGTATTCTGTGCTACTGTAATATTCTAAGATGTAGTATTCTGCAGTATTCTGTGCTATTGCCTTGAAGGAGTTATAGCCTAGTATCCATTTCCCAACGCTGACTTTAAGACTCTATTCACCAACACTGAAAAGGAAACTATCTTATTGGCAAACTGAAGGGAGGGCCAAGAGGGAACACAGCAGTTTGGTATCCTAAATAGATGGGAGAGGGAGCTTCTAGATGGATACCTTGGAGAGACCTTGGAAAGACCTGGGCACCAAGGCCCCGGCCCAGGTCTGAATCTCTGGTGTTTCTGAGCACACAAAAGGAACACAGCTGAGCCATGTTCATTCATCATGTCTCAGATTGGAACAGTGATAATTAATAATGAGTTCTCTCTAGGCACTTTCTCAGCACCTTAAGTGCATTATCCCATGTAGTCCTCATTATGATCTTACGGGGTGGGTACTATTATTTACCATGATCATTTCATAGGCTAGGAAACCGTGGCTTAGAGAAGTTCAGTGCCTAGCCCAAGTTACAGATCTGGTAAGAGACTAGCAGTGGCTAGTCTGATCACTGATAAAATGGAGTGCTAAGCTTTCAGAATGCAGGGAAAGCAATGGAAAGGGCTACGGCTATAACTGCCTTCATCCCCCACAAAAGACTTAGGAGGGTGGATATCCATATGTAGGGAATGATACGGGTAAGGGAGAGACTACGAACCAAGCTCAGATCTCGTCAGTGGCTCTGGGGTTAGTCCTCAATCGGCAACAATATTCTCTGCAGTCTCAGCACCTCAGAATTTGGTGATGGTTCCATGTTAGTCCCCCAAAATCATGCTCTAGATCTGAGCCTCCCCAAACCGAGTTCATGCCATAAGGTCGTGATTAAATGAAATAAAAGATAAAGCGGTCTTCTCATAAATGTTAGTTATTCTACAAAGGATAAAAGTCAAGTGGTATAAATGGCTGCATCTGAACTTATTTGCTTATTAGAACTCCTTTACAACAATACTATACACCATGATAAGCTGCTTGTATAGAATACATAGCTGGCATGTTTTAGGGAACTGGATTTGATTGTTACTTAGATTTGTACAATGATAAATTACTTACAATGAGATTCTATTCCAGTCACCAGTCCCTTGTTCTTAATTTTTCTGTGAGAACATGCCATGGCATAGCAGCAAAATGTTATACCTGACTCAAAAAAATGAGCTTGCTTGACAATAACAACAGCAACAAAAATTAGCCATTCCAAATAAAAACATACCAATCCTCCATGAACGGACACTGGTGTTAGAATGCCACATTTAAGGCCGGGCATGGTGGCTCATGCCTGTAATCGCAACACTTTGGGAGGCCAAGGAGGGAGGATTGCTGGAGGCCAGGAGTTCAAGACCAGTCTGGGAAACATAGTGAGACCCTGTCTATACAAAACTTAAAATAAAAAATCAGCTGGCCAGGCGCGGTGGCTCACACCTGTAATCCCAGCACTTTGGGAGACTGAGGTAGGCGGATCACGAGGTCAGGAGATCGAGACCATCCTGGCTAACACAGTGAAACCCCGCCTCTACTAAAAATACAAAAAATTAGCCGGGCGTGGTGGCGGGTGCCTGTAGTCCTAGCTACCTGGGAGGCTGAGGGAGGAGAATGGCATGAACCCAGAGGCGGAGCTTGCAGTGAGCCAAGATTGCGCCACTGCACTCCAGCCTGGGCGACAGAACAAGACCCTGTCCCCCCAAAAAAAAATTAGCTGGGTATGGTAGTATGTGCCTGTAGTCCTGGCTACTTGGGAGGCTGAGGCGGGAGGACTGCTGGAGTTCAAGGCTGCAGTGAGCCATGACTGTACCACTGCACACCACCCTGGGTGACAGAATAACACTCTATCTGTAAAAATTAAAAAGAAAAAAGGAATAAAAATAAAGAATATCACATTTTAAAAATGCAGTTTGGTATCCCTGGCATTTATTTATGTTTGGCTTCCCAATCAAATAGTATGAAGCAAAAACAAATACTAATTTTCAATATGTTCTTTTTGTTTGGTTTTAATAAGATTTAGGATGAGTTCTATGGATTCCTAAAAAAATTACCCTTCTTCAAGCACCGCTGGGCAGCATGGATTGGGCTGCCTGTGATGTTGAATGGGTGGGATGGATATCTATTGCTTCTTTGTATGCCTTTTGTACCACTTATAATTATGCTGTTAGAGTCTACAAAAAAGAAACCAAATTTATTCATTTCAAATGTTCTAAATATAAATGCAGAAGCAAGGAAATAAACAATAATTCCAAAAGTGCTTAGAGTTTAAACTTTTTGAAGTAATATACCTACGATTCTACCGCATATTGCAACCTATAACCTAAAAACTATCAAACCACATCACCACAGGTAAGAAATGAGAAATTTTGAGGGTTATTGAACACTGCATATTTGCAATGAAACTACAGTAGAGTTACTGAATACCATTGCATGGCTCTAAAACTCACAGGTCCACCTGCACAAGATAGCTCTGTTGAGAAGTGAAAGACAACGGAAATGAGAAGCCTTGTTAGTGATTTACATGGGTGTGGGCAAGAGGGATAGAGTGGGAGGCTGCTTCATCTCTAATTTATCAGATTTATTTATTTAGTTTTGTGCATTCCTAACAAAATTACCCTTTTTCAAGTACTATTGGGAGCCATGAATGGTGCTTACTTGTGATGCTAAATGGGTGTGTATTTTTGTGAAGTGAATACTTTAACCAATATTTTACCCTGCCCTCATTGCACTTTTGATAAAAGGCAGCTCTAATTCAATCCCCGGCTTAACAACATTATGCTTGGGGGTTGTTATTAATTTTGTCCTCTAGGAATGCATATCTACTTTAAAATTTAAAAGTTTTTTTTTTTTTGAACTTACAAAGATGAAAAACAAGCTTAATATGGACTTTTTTTTTTTTGAGACGGAGTCTTGTTCTGTCGCCCAGGCTGGAGTGCAGTGGCGCCATCTCAGCTCACTACAAGCTTCGCCTCCTGGGTTCACGCCATTCTCCTGCCTCAGCCTCCCGAGTAGCTAGGACTACAGGTGCCCGCCACTACGCCTGGCTAGTTTTTTTTTTTTTTTTAAAGTAGAGATGGGGTTTCACTGTGTTAGCCAGGATGGTCTCAATCTCCTGACCTCGTGATCCTCCCGCCTCAGCCTCCCAAAGTGCTTGGATTACAGGCGTGAGCCACCATGCCCGGCAATATGGACTCTTCATACACTACGAAACATCCCACTCTACTTTCTGGTGTGTGGCCTCTTCCAAAAGAACTCACAGCCACCATGGTAAGGCTCAGCATCATTGGTCAAATGCTCTCTTCTTCCCTAGGTGCTTAAACATGTATGCATAAGGAAGTTTTCGCATCATAAGGCAACATACACTGCACATTATTTTTTAAATTCCTCATAAATGTGGGTTCAAAAGAGATTTTAAAATGTGGCTTATGACACAATACACTAAGAAATAAAAGAGAAAAATACAAGGAGAGAACAGAAAGAGAGTAACAAAGCTAGGCATCTACTTTCTTTGCCACGTTATATAGAGATAGATTCTTCTATCAGGACAATGAAAGTACATTTAGGCTGGGTGCTATTGTGCATCATGATGATATTTCTGGTTAATGTCTCTTTGGTATTTGGTTTGGGGAAAAAACAAATTAAGTCTATTGAGTTGGGGACAGGTATATATTGAAATGCAGAGTTGTCAGTGCCATAAAAAACAGAAAAGTAACAAAGAACTTTATTTGTCATGGCTTTCATGACCTTAAAATATTGTAGAATTTTGTGTTAACCCAAGAATCCTGTATGCCACTAATAAATCTTATGTCAATCTGACAGCAATGTAAAAAATTTTAAGGAAAAAACAGCAAAATATAACCTTTACTTGTCAGTTCCTTTGGCTACTAAACATCAAGATATATATACTTCTGAGAGCAAGGGCTGTGGCAGAGATCACACATAAAACAGAAAGAAAGCACAGCCCCTGTCCTCAAAAAGCTTAATTCAGGAGAATTCTGAGATTATAAAGCCTACAACAACTTTCTATGGAGTGAGACCACCAATTTCTGGCCCTACCAACCATCAGAGGTTACCATACGCATGGTACCAACAAGCTGTTCATGTGTTCTTTTGAGATGAAGGGCCAGCCCCATCTAAGGCCAGCAATATCTCAATGTTTAAAAATCATAGTAAAGTACTCATATAATGTACAAGTGGCTAGAAACACTAAAAGGCTGGTGGGGAACACACTTCGCCCCATCGGAATACTCTAAAACCTGCATAAGCCATCAATGAAAATTTAGGAACATATTTAAGTTGACTATCACTATTGCATTTTCTAGAGCCTCCACCTTTAAAGGCAAATGGCTCTTTAAGTATTAAAATGGGGGTTTAATATACTTTAAAAAGAACAGTACTTGAGATGAATGTAAATGACCCAATACCCTCCTCCCAGGTACCAAGAGGGGTCGCATTTCCTATTTATCAGCAAGTCATCAGGATAGGCCAGAATCTCAATCTCAGACTCTCTTCTGTGGCTGCTTCTTGGATGGCTGAGGGGAACACTTCAAAAATGAACCAGCTAAACAAACTTCCCAGCAGCACTTGACAGAGCTACACCTATTCTTCCCATTTCCAAAGCAGTGGAGAATTAATTACCAGTTCTATGGATCTATTGTAAGTATAATAGACTAAAGAGCTATCACAGACACATTTATTGTAAAAGCACAATCCCAAGAGTGTCTAGTGGAGGGCCAAAACGATTAACACAAATGCTTTGTCAGATCAAAGATAAAACCTGCACCGCCCAATTGAGGAATGAATTAGAACAGTGGGTTATCTTTCAAATTAACCAGGGCAGTTAGTGAGGAAAATTTCATGAAAGTGTAATTCTTAGCCTTTGTGAATCCACACAGCAGGCATTCTGCCAGCTGACAAGATGATGAAATTTTCATGCTTAAAAAAAGCCCTCTTCATTTCCCAATTTAGATTAGCTAGTGTTTCTCTCCCTTTTGTGTGTGTATGTCTATTTGCTCTTCTGGAGCAGAATTTAAGGGGAGGGGGAACACATATCAATTTTTCACTGTAAAACGGAGTCTTTCAAAAACATTCCTAAAAGCTTAGAGTTATAGTCTTTAAGCTGCTTTTTTATGATTTTCAAAAAATACCAGTTCAATTTCAACTTTATACAAAGGAACCAACAAGGACCAGGGCATGAAATCAGCTTTGAATTAAGGCTTTCTGTGCTACCTCAAAGTCTTTCAACACTTCAGCAACTCTCAAGACAAAGCAGAGTTGTCTTCTTCCTAAAGAAATTAATATATTACTTAAAATATCCTGGCTCAGTGCTTTTTGTATTTCTATGTATATCAAAGTTTAAATGTTATAGGAAATTAGAATTCAGGGGATACAATCATTGCTATAGATGAGGAGCAAAAAGCCTCTCCTTTCCCATAAAGGAGCCAATATTTATTAAAATATTATAATGTGATACAGATTGCTTCTCAGATAAACAAATATTTGTTATATCACATTTACTCAGTCAGTCCTGTTAATTCATGACAGAAGGTAACAGAACATGTGATGTACTTTTCCAAAATTAAGGTAATTTAGAAGTATACTTTGTTACCCCAAACTTTTGTACCTTTTTTCTTGACAATCTAATTTCTTAGTCATCTAGAACTATGTTTCTTGGCAGGTTATAGTGTTTGGTCAAGTACCATATTCCATTCATCTTCCTGGAGTCCCTTCCTCATGAAGATACCTTCCTTTCTCAGTGCAGGTTGACTTCCCCCGCAGTGCTTCTAAGACTAAAATTAAAATAATATTGAGACTCTTGCCTTCATTTCACAAACAACTTTAATGCCAGTGGGTAGTATTTTTTAAGTTGCTAAATAGGAGAAAACCATTTTGGTAATTAGCTTCAGAGACAGTCACTTAACCTCAATACTTACTATCAATATTTTTACCTCAGTACACTTGGTATATTAGTCTCCAATTGGATTACCATCACCATGATAAATCACACTGAACTAATAACTGTAATCAGTATCACTCGAGGCACAATAACAGAAGAAACTCAATGCTATGTCCCTCTAGGAGGAAACAAGATGGTCTACCAATGAAGTAGAACCTAAAGGTATAGGGGCTTTTTGTACAAAAGCTCTGATCTGGAAAATATTTGAAATATTTGTTTAGCATGGGGCCATAAGAACGAATAACGGATTTCTTTCTCTGCCAACCAATCACATATAATTCAGATCAGAAAGTAGAGAAATAAGTTCCTAATTTTGAGGACAGTCATATCAATTTTTAACCCCAGGAATGACATATGGCTATTTTGATCAGAAATCCCTTAGAAATGTCAATCAAGTGGGCAGTTAACTACAAAAACCTGTTACTTGATGTTAGTGAGATGGCTGGCAAAAAGACAATTAAAGCAAATGCTCTAGAAACCTTGTGTTAAATATCTGGATCCCTAAAAGTAGGTTATTTAGCTTGAAAAATACTTATATAACCACCACCACAACATACACACAAATTAGGTTAGAAATCAATCTTTCAGTCAGGGCATATTTCTAGCTATACAGAAGATCATTTTTCAGAGTATTTGCAACTTAGTCAAAACAGACTATTCCTTCTTAAAGAAGGAAATAGATGAGTTTCTTCTAGTATTAACATTTCCGTGGTGAAGATCTTGATAGACTAAACACAGAGAGAAAACTCAGAATTCTTCCCAAGAGTCAAGCAAGGATCATACTCTGTTCATTGAGGCCTGTAAATGAGGAGCTGAATAGTTTTGATTTGGCCTAAATTTTCATGTGCTGCACATTTCATCTGCTGAGGAATGTGACCCCACAGACAACTTTTATTCCCATCCACTGTTCAGTAAGGGCAGCACAGGATTATTCACTAAAATGTTTCAGATTTTCCCAAAATGTAGTCATAATTATTATTTTTTAATAATGTTTAGGCAAACTGACTTGCTTTTCTGATAAATATATTCAACACCAAAATCATAATACTGGAACTCTATGTTTTTACTCTTCATCTTAATGATCTAATAGTTGCTTTTCACACAATGAGTTCTATTTTAAAGAAGAAAATGCTGTTACATGTTAACCAATACATGAGGAGAAAGTACAGAACGATCTTTAGAAAAGTCATAGGTCTTAACTAATGTATGTTTTTTTTTTGGAAATGTGTTGCCAATGTAGCTTTTAAAAAGAAGTTACAGTGAACTTTCAAGTTAACAGAAAATTTGTTTAGATGACAAATGACATACTGAAACACTAAGAAAAATCAAGTGGGAAATGTGAAGTTTTTAATTTTTGAAGAGAAAAAAACTAATTCATGTGAAATGTGTTAAAAACAAAAACTCTGAATAAAAGCCTTCTTTCCAATGAAGACAAATCACTCATTGTTCTATTCTGGCATTTATACTATAAATTTATAAAAATTAGACATTCTCTTTTGAATGTCAGACAAACTGCATTTAAATTTAAAAGATATTTGATTTCCTCAGAAAACTAGGGTATGGAGTGGTTCAGGGTGCTACATAAACACAAAGTATTAGTTTTGTGTGGGCAGTCTACTAAGATCACCACACATAATCTACTGGCTCTACTTGCTGACAATAGCCAATAGTGATTTTTTTCTTCCTTTATCCAAAGATCTGAGCAATCATTTAATTAGTCTTATTAAGGTAACAATAAACTAAAACATTTCTTAATTATATTGTTTTTTTTTTAAAAAAGTAAAAAATTTCATTATTTAAAATACTGCTCATAAATGAAAGAGATGTAATGCCTGAAAGAAATTATCAAACAATTTGTCAGCCTAATATGCCAAAATTACATACTTTATCATATTAGTATTAATAGCATTTCACTAGGAATTTTTCCCAAAAGTCTTTTCAAAATTTTACAGTTTCATGAAAACCAAAAAACAAGTACCAAACCTCAATAAGTTGTGCATGTAAGAATGTCATTATGGATACTTACATCGTAGTACTTTTTAATGAAACGTCTAATGTCCATGATCAATTTGTTGCTCAGTTGTACTGTAAAGGTCAGAGGTGAAGCCTTACAATCGATGTTACTGCAACGATACAAGCTGGGCTCCATATCGGTTCCCTACATAAGTCAGGACAAGTATACAAAAAGTTACTGTGAGGCTATAAAAGGGTTTTTGTGCTTAAAAACTTAGGTGCTGTCCTAGTGTTGAATAGTCTTAATTCGTTTTATTGGTGAGTTTTTAACCCTATCTTCTCAATTATTTTCCTCCCAAAGACCGCTTTAGTCACACATACCTTCCATTCCTTGCCATCATCATAATGGAGTGCAAAGTCAAAGGGAAAACGCTGAAATCACTATTTTACATTTCCTACACGAGGGACTCTATGGATAAAATAATTTTTCCTCTGTAAATACCAGTGAAGTTATGTTACTGGAAATAAACCTCCTTCTTAGAGATACTGATTAAAAACTTTAAATCTGTATTTATTCATTACAAACTTGAAGAAAAACAAGAGCCTTTATCACATTAGTCTGTTCTCATCTTGTCAACTTAATTTTAAAAATAAAGTTTAAAAGTTAAAAGTGTAGTACCACAAAAACAGTATCACTTATTGTCTGCTTAGCAAATCTAAAATTTTGGCAATTTTTCCAAAAAATGAAGTGCATTGGGGGAGGGAGGCAGGAGAAGTAAAAATCTGAAATAAATAAATATTAGTTCGGAGAAAACATTTTGTTTTGTTGTGTTTTGTTTTAAACAAAGACAAGGCAAATGTAACATATAGCAAAACTGTTGGGATTTCTGAAGCATTTGTTTTCCTTTCTGATACTTAAACATCTTGGTTTCCTGCTCCAATCTGGTACATAACCCTACCCGCCACGCTAAGCAATTCCAGGTGGAAGAGATTTCAGAGCTTGACATCGGCTCTTCCACAGTTAGCCCATCTGCAAGTCGTCAAGCCTCCATGCAATTAACTATCTTATTTACAGCTGTAATGAAGCAAAACTCAAGGATTTAGCAAGTATTGCTGATCTGTGTCTGCCTCTTCCTTGCACTTGCTTCCAAAGACTGCTTTGTTTTGATTCAAAAAAATGCAAAACATCTGCTGTTTGTCCAAATTAACTTAAAATAATTACTTTTAATTTAGATAAAGGGTGTCTTTTCTTTCAGTTTCAAGGTTTTACACAGTTGTGCTGCCTATTCCTTTGCCAATGGCTAGTATGTGCATAACACTGCAGTGGAAATCAAGTAAATTGGCCAAGTTTCAAGCTCTGATCCAAGGTCAATAATACATTTTTTGGCAGTACTTCTTGAAAGGAATGTCTCCCTGTGACTTTTTAAATGTCTAATATGCAAAGACAGCAGAAAAGATAAGAGTACCTTTACAAAATGGAGGTAAGTGGGATGTGTAAAGACAAACACAAACTTTCCCAAAACACTTAGTTCCCATTAACTTGATTTAAGATAAAGAAAAATATTGGTCTAAGTCTTAATAGATGGGGGTTGACAGTGGGACAATACAGGTTACTAATTAAGAAATTATAATAAAAAATACTTTAAGATAATTTACAATTTTAAAGGGATTCCACTTAAAAACCAAGGTCAAGCACTCTAGGAAGCCAAAATAATATTCAAGCACATTCAAGTAAGAGTTTTCAAACAGAAATAAAAGCAAGCTGTGAAGGTAGATTTTACATGATGCTAAAATTCTTTAAACACATGAAAGCAACATGCGTGTATTTATTTCACCCTTTTTATATATCCCATAGTGGGAGAAAGGGGTAAGGCCTTTATACAAGTTCGCTCACAAAATGAAAGACAGAAACAACTAACCGAACCATCAAAGACATTATCATAAATATTCTCAGTTCCACATGTAGGGCATGGACATTTGAATCTTTCACAGTCCCTGTATTTCTCTTCATCAGTGAGCTGTGCTGGGCCACCAAGTAGAGCATCATTCTCTTCATCTTTATGATAATGATGAACTCTAAATTGGGTGGGGTCAAGTCCTATTAATATAAAAGAAAAAAACAAATTCAGAAAAGTATTCCAAAAATATCCCAAAGAAGAAAACTCTCACAAAAAATGATTTTAAATTCACGCACATACACACAACCATTTGAACTCAAGAGCACATGGACAAATGACTTCTCTTTTTACAAGAGATTATTTTATAAATAAAACAAGTAACTGCAACAACGCAAGACAGAAATATGCCACTGAACACATGGGTTTGGAAGCAACTACTTTAATAGGATGTTTTTATTACTCTCTTAAAGTTACAATGAAAACCTCAAATGTGTACTAAGAAATTCTCTTAAAATGAAATTGTCACAATTAAAACTGAGAATAAAATCAGAGAATAAAAATTCCATTAAAGAAAACAGGTTCACTGCCATTACAACTCCTTCAAGTGCAGGCACAGCTAACCCTGATTTCAATGCAGTAGTCGATTTCATCTTGGCTCAGTAGTTAACAGCATGTAGGTTGCAATCTTAATTCAGTGGTTAAAATTCAGTAGCAGTATCGGAGACAAAATGCAACATGGTTTTCTTGATGTTCGAAATTCAGAAATTTAAAATATGTGCAAAAAAAAATGGGTCTACAGATTCTATAGGCCAAAATGTCCCCAAGAATCCTGAAACCAAATATACCTTCCATATTTCATTCAAAACAACATAAGAAATCAATCGATGCATGTTTATGCTGTTTTGTTTCCACAAACTAATTAGAGAAAAGAAACATTTTTAGGCCAGCCTATTTAATTTACCCTTGGTCAAAACATGTGTGCCACAATTTACTATTTGAATTTATACTTAAAAATAATTATTCTACACTGTTTCTTAGAATTTTAGGGATTGCTGAGGGATGCTTTCAAGAAAAGAATGTAAGAGATAATATTTCTATCTTTTGGAAATCTAAGGAAAAACTTTCGGAAATCTAAGAAAAACTATCCTATTTTAGTATAAAGGTAAATAAGTAATATAAAACAGTCACTGAGCCAAAAGCTCACAAATACCAAAAATATCAAAAAATTGTTTAAAATTTATCAACAGCTACATAGGTAGATAAATCTAACAAGATGCATTCAGAATTCAGCAACAGAATCCTAAACCCTATTTGGTCAGCTGTCAAGTGACATCTAGTAATTATAAAATACTGGAGGCTGACTCTTCACAGTTGAAAGGGGCCAAACAAAGAATAAGATAACTGAGACATAGAGTCTCAGTTTTCTCACCTGCAAAACGGAGGTAGCATCACTGATCATACACTTTTGAAGTTTAAATTGGATAATATAGAACAAACTGAGTTCAACGCTGCCTACTGCACAGCAAGCACTCAATAAATGCCATTTGAATGAAAAAATAAAACAGTGAATGAACATCATTTAATCTAGACTATACTCACTCAAGATTATACATTTAGAAAACTGTACGAGACATGTTCATGTTGCATATGAAGTTAATAGCTACTCTTTGTAGGAATTAAAGTATTTCCTAAAGTGGTAGTATATGATAAAAACAAAGAATGCACATTCAGAACAATTTGAAAAGCTGTTCTTCATTAGTGACATAAATTATGTTAACATGGGCCACTTGTCACCAAGACACTATATATTTCTATTTTACAAGTTACCTAACCCCTAAGAGAAACAGCAAATTAGAGAAGTATGTGGGAATACATATATCCTCACATTTAAAGCTAAGGATGGTCAGAGGAATTGAGAGAGACCACGCCAGTGAATGAGGCCAGTTCGTCTCTGGAGTGAAGGGTAACTGTCGCTAATTCAAACTCTAGTTGTGAATCCAAGTATTCACATAATATTTTGATTTATTTGCAATTATGAGAAAGGAGCTTCACTTTTTCTCTGACCCTATGACTATTAATCAACTTCCCAGGCCAACACTAATCAAAAGATAAGGAAAAAGAAAATAAGCAAGATTTTTCTAAAAGGCAAGTTTCTTTCACAGTCCAAAAATAAAGGAACAAAACAATGCTGGTTTGCACATATACAAAACTGACCAGGCTATGAAAAGGAACCAAGAGGAGCTACTCTCTACTCCTCCCCACTAGCCATGGCTCACTTGGTGCACCTGAGTGCATGAACCTGCAAGCACTGACCCGGGACAGCCTGCTTGCACAGTAAGCCAAAAGTGGATGTGGGCCATCTTGTTACTTACTCACAGAGAAACACCCAAACGACTGGCTGAAACTTGCGAAAAATACTAGGTCCTATGAAATGTCTACTCTAAATGTCTACCCTAAAAATCCATTTCTACAAATCACTCAATCTTCCCATGGCAGTAACAAAGCCAACTGGCTTAGCTAATTACTTCAGATTTATTCCCAAGCTGATTTTTTTTCTTCAGGGGAAGGGGCTTCAATCTTAGTACTCTCTTGGTCATAGTTCAATGCTAAAATGTAAAAATATAAAGGGAGAAGAGACTGTAATGAGCTTAAAATATTAGGTATATAATGATCCTTGTACAAGTTAAATACCAAAATGCCATTTAAAAAGTTATTTTCTTGGGAGGGCAGTTATAAGTTCAACAAGCAAACCACAGAGGGCTAAATTAAATCGTTTTAAGAAAATATACAATGTCATGTTAAAAAAATAAGGATCATTGCTACTGGAATCTTTTTTGAAAAGGTGAAAATCCAGGGTTAAACAAGCCCCAGACTTAGTCACCATATACATTAGTTTTTCCAAATTCTCACAAAACTGGTAACAGCAGCTTATTTCGAAGTTTCAGTTGACTTATCAGAAGTTTTACTGCTTATACCCTAAACTCATTAAGGCTGGAGTGAAACAAGAAACAAGTATCTGGTGCTGCCACCTAGAGGTAGAGATTCTGAATTTTAAAATGTGCAAAACAGCAGCTACATGTAATTCCATTTTTAATTGTTGTCACTCCAAAATTAAACACTTCTGTCAAAAATGACATTAAGGCAAAATCTTTATTACTGCACTTGCCCTACATGCATATACACCATATAATTAATGTTACACTGCTTACATTAGTCTTTGAGCAAGAAATGCAAAACTGAATCCCAAATTCCTTATTGCTTCTACTGAAAGCTTTCTCTGAACTGGCTTAAAGGAACAAACTTTATGTCCCATTTGAGAAAAGTAACTTCCATTTCTTTTAGGCTAGCTCTTGACAGGTGACTTAAGTCTTCTGGTGAGGCACAGAATGAAGGAAGGAGCAGCCTGCCTGGGCTTTGCAAAACCAGTTATCTGGAGGAAAAGCAGCCGTGGTTTCCCCCAGAATAGGCTGAGATGATGTATGCTTTAATTCAGTTATGTGGCTTGTAGTGATCGACTCATTTGTGCTGGGGTTGAGGGTACAGAAGAGGGAGTGAAATGAAATTAAAATACTGTCATTTATAATTAGAAAATTTCTAGGATCTCACATTATTTTGGCAACAGGATCAAAACTCTCATGTTTCAAGAAGTATTTATAGAAAGTAACATCATAGGCATCGGGGTGGATGAGCTTAGCAGTACTGTCTTTACTTAAGTCACCATAGTCTTATCACACACACCCCCAGTATGACATTTAGCACAAAATTATTTTTCTACCATTGCACTTTCTAACCATTGTAAATTATACCTGTTCACCTGCCCCCACTCCCAAGGAGTTTTTAAACTGTTCATAACTTGAGGCATACGGTCATTAGAGAGACTGACACATTTAATCAAATTCTTTCCTTCCTTCAAAAGACAAGGTCTCTATTAGTGCAACAGCAAATAACTACAGTGAAACCCTTATATATGTTCATGCAAGTGGGGAAGAGGGAAAATCCACATAAATGAAACTCCAAATGAGTAAAGGGAGTAACTGGTATTTACAAGCAGTTATTTGTAATATGGATCATTTAATCTATGAAGGAAGCTAACTAATAGAATCCTATTGAGTGAAATTTTTTTGTAAAAATTTCTTAGAGGAAGTAAACCATTTATTTTTTGCATGAGTTCAGGTTTTCATATATCAGGACATCTTAGAAGACAATATGCAAAGTGAAAATTTAGTATGATTAAAGAAAAAATAATTTTCAAATGGTGAATGCTATATCCACAGAATGCTCATAGCAGCTTTATTCATAATAGCCCAAAATGGAAACACTCCAGATGTCCATCAACAAGAGAATGGATAAACTAGTATATCTACCATGAAATACTACTCAGCAATGAAAAAGAGTGAATACTGATACATGCAACAAGACACATGAATCTCAAAAATACCATGCTAAGTGAAAGATGCACACAAAAAGAGTATATACTGTAGGAAACCATTTATACGAAAATCTTGAAAAGGCAAAACTAACTGATGCTGATAGATTTCAGATGAGTGATTGCTACTATAACAGAGGTGCTGACTGGGAAGAGGCACAAGGGAACATTCTGGAATGATGAAAATGTTCTGTGTCTGTGCCTAAATAACTGATTGTATATACTCAAGATTTTAGCATTTTATGGTAAATTATGTGAATTATACTCTTTAAAAAGCATGCCAAATAGGAAAAGATGTTTGTATAGGTTGAACATCCCTAATCCAAAAATCTGAAATGCTCCAAAATTTGAAACGTTTTGAGTGCCAACATGATAGCACCAGTGAAAAATTCCACGCCTGACCTCATGTGATGAGTTGCAGTCAAAACTTTGTTTCAGGCACAAAGTTTTAAAAAATATTGTATAAAACTGCCTTCAGGCTACGTGTATAGGCTGTATATAAAACATAAATGAACTTCATGTTTAGACTTGGGTCTCATCTCTAAGATAGCTAATTATCTATATGCAACTATTACAAAATCCAAAAAAATTCCCAAACACTTCTGGTCCTAAGTATTTCAGATAAGGGATACTCAACCTGTAATATATACTTCCAAAAGACTCGTAATTAGAACACATAGGAAATGCCTGCAAATCAATAAGCAAAAGAGAAGCAAACAGGACAACAGAGAAAGACTTAAACAGGCATCTCACAAAAGGAAATATTCCAATGGCCAAGAAGCATGTGGAAAGGTGTTCAACTTCATTAGTCATCAAAGAAATACAAATTAAAACCACAACTCTATGCCACCATGTAAAATGAAGATGGAAAACACTACCCTACCAAATGTTGGTAGGAATGTGGGGCACCCATACACTGCTAGTAGGAAGTGTAAACAAGTAGAACCACTTTGGAAAACTGGTAGAATCTATTAAAATTATACATACATGTCCCCAATGGCCTAGCAATTCTCCTTAGTACATACCCAAGAGAAATACATGCTTATGTTCGACAGAGGACCTGTACAACAACTCTCAAAGCAGCACTATTCAAAACACCCCAAATGTGGAAACAACTCATAGGTGTACCTCCAGTAGGTAGTCACACAATGTGGTATATTCAGACAATGAAATATTATACAGAATTTACAGAAAGGAAGGACAACCACATGGATGAATCTCACAAACATAATATTCAGTAAAAGTAGTCTAGACACAAAGAACAAAGACACAATTTGTGTAATATCCCCCAAGATCCACCTCATATGTTATTAGATGCCAGGTATGTGGAGGATCATTTCTAGGAGACATGATGGGCCTTCTGGGAATGTAGTAATGTACTGTTTCTTGAGCTCAGTACTGACTACACCAGTGCATGATGACCCCGTGAAAATTTATCAAGCACTTTCATTAGGTTTTGTGCACTTTTCTGTATGCATGTTATACTATGAAAAATTCACACTTAGGTGAGAAAATTGCATACTAAATATTTCTTATGAAACATCTATGAATTTGTTGCAAAATGCATTGAATCTCAAACAGACATAAATCCCACTGCCTAGGAAGAAGCGTGTATTTTATATTTTAGCAAATATAAAATATAATAAATTGAGCCTAAATATAATCCCATCTTTAGATCTAACTATTTATAGGAAATACAGGAGACAGAAGAACATGTTAAAAGATACCACCAGGATGTGATCAGTAAACTACAGAATGAGAAAAATTCTATAGGACAAAAAGTCCAGCTTCTTTCATAAACAAACTGGGAGGATCAACAAAGAAAAAAAAATAGAGATTAACTACCAAGTTGACCCTGACTGGATTCCAATCCAAACAAGGAGCTTTTTAAAAAGTGTATTCATAGTGCAATCAGGGAAATATAAACACTTGTTGGAAATTACACGAAAGGAAGGAATTGTGAGGTTTTTTAATGTGATGTGATAATAATACCGTTATGCTGAAAAGGGGAATCTTTGTCTTTTAGAAATGCAAAATGGGCTGGGCGCAGTGGCTTACGCCTGTAATCGCAGCACTCAGGGAGGCCAAGGCAGGAAAATCACCTGAGGTCAGGAGCTCGAGACCAGCCTGGCCAACACAGCGAAACTCCGTCTCTACCTAAAAATACAAAACAAATTCAGCCGGGGATGGTGGCACATGCCTGTGAACCCAGCTACCCAGGAGGCTAAGGCAGGAGAATCGCTTGAATCTGGAAGGCATAGGTTATCATGAGCCAAGATTGCACCACTGCACTCCAGCCTGGGTGACAGAGCAAGACTCTGTCTCAAAAAAAAAGAAATGCAAAATGAAATATTAACACACAAAATAAATATATTTTGAAGGATATACTTCAAAATAACAGAGGAAGGTGGGAAAGAGGAATAATAAGATTGGCCACCAATGCAGAATACTAAAGGTGGGTGATGAATATATGAGGGTTTAATCTTGCCCTATAATTTAATATATGTGAAAGTAGAGAAAATTTTATATTCTCTACTATAACATATATATATATATATACACACATTTTTCCATAATAACAAGTTTTTTTTTTTTTTTTTTTTTTTTGAGGCGGAGTCTCACTCTGTTGCCCAGGCTGGAGTGCAGTAGTGCAATCTCGGCTCACTGCAACCTCGTGTCCCAAGTTCAAGAGATTCTCCTGCCTCAGCCTCCCGAGCAGCTGGATTACAGGTGCCCGCCACCACGCCTGGCTAATTCTTTTGTATTTTTAGTAGAAATGGGGTTTCACCCTGTTGGCCAGGCTTGTCTTGAACTCCTGACCTCAAGTAATCCGCCCACCTTGGCCTCCCATAGTGCTAGGATTATAGGCGTGAGCCACTGTGCCCAGCCCAACAAGTTTTTAAAATATTACAGATCCAATTTAAAGATAAACAATTTACTGTATAAGTGTCAGACAACCGAAACTGTCTTTCACACCAACAATACATCTCTTCATAATGTAAATGGAAAATTTCTGAGTATTTTAGAAGAAATAATAGCCGAGCCTTTGGTTTAAATGAATACCCAAGATTTTTATTTTCCTGGAGAAGATAGTTCTCAAAATCTTGACAGAATAAACAGCCTGATGAGCAGCATTCTCATGACTTCAATCTATTGGTTTTAATGCCCTTGACAATAGACGCAAATATAAATTTTAACTTAATGAGATGTGCATTTCTGGGCAGGAGAAGCTTTTCAAGTGTCTTCTTCCCCGTTTTTTTTTTTTTTTTTTTTTTTCTAAGACAGGGTCTTGCTCTGTCAAGCGCAATGGAACGATCACAGCTCACTGCAGCCTTGACCTCCCTGGCTTAAGTGATCCTCCCATCTCAGTCAGCTGAGTAGCTGGGACTGCAGGCATGCGCCACCATACCCAACTAATTTTGGTATTTTTTGTAGAAACGGGGTTTTGCTATGTTGTCCAGGCTGGTCTTGAACTCCTAGACTCAAGCCATCCTCCTGCCTCCCAAAGTGTTGGAATTACAGGCGTGAGTCATGCATGGCACCTGGCCTTCCTTTCCTGTTTTTAAACCTGAAAAAAGATGGTAACTCTGTGTGGAAATAGACTTGGAATACAAAATAACACAAATGATAGTCCAAAGATTGCTTGTCTTCTAACAAAGTCCACTTCTCTTCCAGCTATGTTGGTAGATGTTGGGGGAAAACAGCTAGGCTCAAGGTTCCTAACCACCCACCCTCTAAAAGGTGAGTTAGTCCTGCAAGAATGGCCATAATAAAAAAATTAAAAAATTAAAAAAATAGATGTTGGTATGGATGTGGTGAAAAGGGAACACTTTTACACTGCCGGTGGGAATGTAAACTAGTACAACTATTATGGAAAACAGTGTGGAGATTCCTTAAAGAACTAGAAGTAGAATTACCATTTGATCCAGCAATCCCACTAGTGGGTATCTACCCAGAGAAAAAGAAGTCATTATACGAAAAAGATACTTGGACGTACATGTTTATAGCAGCACAATTCTCAACTGCAAAAATATGGAACCAGCCCAAATGCCCATCAATCAATGAGTGGATAAAGAAATTGTGGTATATATATACACCATGGAATACTGCTCAGTCATAAAAAAAAGTATATATATATATATATGACATTCACAACAATCTGGATGAAACTGAAGACGATTATTCTAAGTGAAGTAACTTAGGAATGGAAAACCAAGCATGTTACGCTCTCACTCATAATTGGGAGCTAAGCTACGATGACACGAAGGCAAAAGAATCACACAATGGACTCTGGGCACTCAGGGGGAAAGGTGGGATGGGGGTGAGAAATAAAAGACTGCACAGTGGGAAGAGTGTACACTGCTTTGGGTGCACCAAAATCTCAAAAATCACCACTAAAGAACTTATTCATGTAATAACCAAACACCACTCGTTCCCCCAAAACCATCTGAAATAAATAAATAAACAGATAAATGAAGGTGAGTTAGTAATTGCTTAACCATTGTTTTACTTCTGGTTTTGGAAAAAACTGTCTTACTAAAAATAAAATAACAGTACTAATATTTTGTCAGCAAAGGGGGAACCTATAATTCATCACCTTAACCCTTTTCTATTTTATTCATACACATATATATAATACAGTGTATGTATATGTGTACAATGCTGTATAGTATTCAGCTTTTTTTTCTTTACCCATTTTTAGGTCTTATCCATTTTTCTATAAGCTATACCATCTTGATAAATGTCACTTTGGTGTACTTAATTAAAACAATTTTATCTTTTTAAAAAATTGATCTAATTTAAATAATTTGAGAAATCCTCATTTTCCTTCAAAACCTCTAAGTGTTACAAAGCCAGAGTTGTTACATAACTCATATAAAAGCTCCAAAGCAATTTTTCTAAACATGCTCTGGTTTGGTTCAAAGTTCTCAAAGGTCTCACTGCTCATGTGAGATGAGCAGTGTCACTACTGGCCCTCTGTTGTGGGCTAGCGACACAGAAGCAAACCACTGTGTGCTCACTTTGTTGAGGCTGAGGTGCAGGACTGGGCAACTGAAACCCTTAAAGAGGCTCTCTGTGAATTCCCTAAAGTGCTTTGGGGGTGGCTGAGATAACACTGGTTACCCCTGCAGTTCATCAGGCTAGAAGAATTGGTGAGCAGTAGGGTGGGCAACCATTCCCAACTTCACAATGGCCTCTCCACAGCCCATTCCAGCAATGCCTCAAAATGCCTCTACTTTTATAAACTCTTCCATGGTGGGCCCAGCTAGGAGAGGTTTCTGCTTCCTTTGAAATTTGATAACCCTTTATTTCACCTCTTTTGGGATATACAGTGTGTTGCCCACTAGACTTGCCCACAACAGTGAAATCAACTAAATGACTGGGCTGTAATTTGACTAAAGGGTCCACAACTGACTCAACTTTGTATCCTTCACAGTGCCTATTATGGTGCTAGGCACAGCAGGTCTTCAATTAATATTGAACACAAAAGTAGTCTAGACTGGGAGCATGAGCCATTGGATGATATGCTTGGAATGACACTCCATCTTATAAGAGATGCTCTTATCAGCTGATAAGATTTCCTTTAACATTCTGCAGTGCATTTGGTATAACGTTTTTTAATTTTACTATTAATTATGTTATTGAAAATATTTAGTTTGGGTCCAGGAGCAGTGGCTCACGCCTATAATCGCAGCACTTTGGGAGGCCAAGGCAGGCGGATCACCTGAGGTCAGGAGCTCAAGACCAGCCTGGCCAACATGGTGAAACCCCATTTCTACTAAAAATACAAAAACTAGTCAGGTGTGGTGGCGCTCGCCTGTAATGCCCGCTACTGAGGAGGCTGAGGCAGGAGAATCACTTGAACCCGAGAGGCAGATGTTGCAGTGAGCCGAGATCAAGCCACTGCACTCCAGCCTGGGTGACAGAGTGAGACTCTGTCCCAAAAAATAATAATAATTATTATTATTATTTACAGTTTGGAAACTGTCATGTTTTATTTTTATAAGAGCTTAATAATGAAAAAGGGCAAAATTCTTTATTGACAAAGTAATACCTGAAGAACCCACTGGTTGCATCATTCTACTCCTACCCTTCTGTACTTTACTCTCTTTTTTGTAGGTGGATCTCCCTGGATCTGTCAAAAGCACCCCCAAATATCGCTTGGCCCTGTTTTGCCCACTGTTGCACTTATTTCTTAGATATTACTGAACCCTGTCTACTGACAAAAACTAACCTCTGTGATACGAGTGGTAGGCATCATTTTTTTAAAAGGAAATTTTTACTTTCCAATTTAACTCAGAGCATACTGGGTTAAGTGCATTCTGTCCTGTTTTAAGCAGTATTTTCAGAGATTAAATTCTAAACTCTCATGTTCTTCAAACATCAGTAATTTCTCAGGACCAATGAGAAAACTGTGCAGATAGCCAAATGCCTGAAATTTTATCACTGACCATGAAGAAAGGTTCTTTATAACTACTGTACAAATCATTGCTCATTGGAGGAAAGATATTACATATAATTCTAAGTACCAGTATACATAAAACATAAATTTATTAAAAGATGAAATTCAAAAATGAACTTTAGACTATTCTCATCACTGGCCTAGTCTGCTAGGTATGGAAGACTATTTGGATGTTTGAGCATAGTGTGAATATTTCATCCACAGAATGCAGGGGAGCTTTCATTAGAACGAGAGAGAGAGAAAAATCTATAGTCTAGAGAACAAAAGCTAAGAGTTTCAAGTTTTAGTGGCCATGTTTCCCATAGGGCTATTGTATAAGAAGAGTAATACTATAGTTTTTTCCTATTCACAGATGGAAAAGAGTAAAATTTTGCTTTATTTAAGCCCAATAGCAATAATCTTGCATGGGTTTCAGAAAAAATGATACATATTTTACTGTGGGATAATGAGGACCATTAGTTATTAGAACAAATTATTCTCTTTCAATTCAACAGCCTTATTCATTCACTCATTTAATAGGCTATCCTCTCTCCTTTTCACTAAAATGGTCTTCCCATATGGAACACCTGGCCATGAAACATGCTACCAGACAGACTTCAGGAGGTATCTTGATGGGGAGAAATAGAGAATTTCCAAAGTGAAGCCACAGGATAAACCAACACTTGATGCTTGCCTTTCATTTCAAGGAAAGTAGTATAAAAGCAATAGAGAAAGAAAAAAGTAGTTGAAAAATATAGTTGCTCTCCACAAAAGAGTCTTAAAAATAAAAAATCACGAGCTTAATAATTTTCCTAAATGAAATTATGCCATTATTCCTGATTTCTTTGTACTAACTAAAAGGACAAAGTATCAAACTTCACTAAAGTTTCAATACTGTAATACATTTCATTAATCAAAGATAAAAACTACATTAAAAGCGAGAGAATTATTTTATGTCTGTGATTAGGCAGTTGGAGGGCTTGTATTTTATGTATACATTTGTACACTTCAACTTATTTAACAGTGTCAGTTCACTAGCTGCAGTTTTTTTATATAAAGAAAACAGATTTAGAATTTTAAAAACAAATTACAGTAATTTTATGCCTACAGCTTGCACCTCTTAGAAACCATGTACCCCCTAACACTTCTCTTACTTTGTCACCACTTCCCCATCTCCCTCCCTCCTCCTAAAACCACAGGCTACAGTAGAACTGATAACAGAGGCCTTGAAGCCCCTACTGAATAGCCACCCTAATTTTTTACTTGGGGTGGAGGAATAAAGGGTACAGATAAGAAATTCAGCTCCTGAATAGAGCAGGAGGCAAATGCCTACAGAGATTTGCCTGGTGAGCTTCAGTGTTTTCTACAGATCTTCATGATGACGGGGACTTCTGGGCCTACACGTCATTAACGCTCAAACTCCTATGTGGAAGGGGGCAGAAGGAAAGGACTACAAGATTTGTTACTAATATAGATGGCTGTGTATATACTGCTGGTGTGGGCACAGGGTAGGATGAGAGAAGAGGACAAGCAGGAGAGGAGGAGGACTACACAACGATGACAATGTCACACATCCTCGATATGAAAACTACTGTCAAGTGGCAGAAGAAAACAATGAGAAAAAGTAGCCAAAAGTGAGGAGCAGTGGCAGATTCCCCAAGGCTGAGGACACATTCCCTCCCATCAGCTTGACTTGGCTACATGGCACCAAGAAGGGACAAATCGGAAGAGTGTCCACACAGCCACGGCTGCACCTAGAGAATTTTCAGGTTGTGAGGCAGGAGTGATGGGTACGTGGGTGGGACCATGTGCAAGTCTGGAGGGTTCTCTGTGTAGATTGAGATTGGTCAATAATGAGACACAACATAAAACTTCTGAAGATGGGACCCATTTGTCTACTATTGGCTTTGAAAATAATTTGTGAAAACTGAATAAATAAGGCAGCCTATGACCATACAGCAGCTGCAGTTAAAGTATCTTTCAAGTCAACATCTGCCACTGATCAATTTATAAACAAAAATCATCTTAACTATGACTTCTGGAACTAACAAAATCAGTCCGGTCCCCTCTTAGTATGACTGGCCTTGACACATCCAGGCAGGCATCAGGCCAATCCACCCAAGTAGGCTCCATCACCCTTTATTGCTCAGCTCTTTTGCTGACATACAAGGCTCTGCAAGTCTTTCTCTTAAATGTCATTCCTGAGACAAGGCTTCTTCCATCTACCTCCTCTCAGTGCTGGGTCACCAAAAAATTCAAAACCAAAGAAGAAAAGGGTAACAGTTTTACACCAGGTTTTGGAAGACACAAATGGAAAAACTGGGAGATCTATTCTTTAAAAAATGGTTTTACTCAGAGGTTTTCAGTAGAGAGCATGAGGGTGTACAGTGAGAAATGGAGGGAGCAAGAAAAACATGAAGCCTCCTCATGCTTATACATCTATGCTATCCTGCTCCTGGCTGAAAACATCTTTCATAGCCTTTTAGAGCTAAGAACAGGCAATCAAGTTTAGCACAGTGGTGAGGATCACAACCTTTGGAATCATAGCCGGCTACTTACTACCTATGTGCCAAGACCAAGATAGTTACCTCTCTAAACCTTGGCTTCTTCCTCTGTAAAATGGAGCTAATACAACACACCTTTGTGAGGTTGTCCCAAGGACTGAATGAGATAACAAATGCAAAGTACTTATCACTGTATCCAACAGAGCAAACACTCAATGTATGGTAGAGAAAAAAGGGAAGCTAAAAAATACCTTGCTTTTACAGTCTTCTCTTCCCAGCTGAGGGTTTATAAACATCATCAAATACAACTCATCTTGGAGAATATATATGATGATTTTGGTGGTAGAATTTTATCTTCCTAATAATATTTGCTTAGGCAAATGTTAAAAATGAGCTTCCACTTCCAGAGTAAACACTGATGGGGTAGTGAGGAGGGGGTAGCAGGGAGGAGTTCAGAAACATACTCAACAGGTGCAGGACAGAAAACACGTGACTTGATAATTCATCCATGGAAAATCCAGTCTCATTCTACAAACGCGGCTGAGCACTAACTATATACAAATCCCACAGACTGAAGGAGTATGAACATATTTCTACTGACGCCTAAAAGAAGGGTGGGAGGTGGCTATCACTCACGGAGCCCTTCCTTTGCCCCAGACTTTGTGCTGAACATCTCACACACATCATCTTTCTCCCTCAGAGTAACTCTATTCTATGACTCAAGGAGCTAAGGTGTAGACCAAGGTTCAGAAGCTTGTGAATAGCAGAACCAGCATTGAAACCCAGGTCCCTATGCTGTCAAAGCCCATGGCTAAAGCTAGGTGTTTTAGTAAAAAGAGGGAGAGAATCTTCCATGAAGCAGGGACAGAATGGGCAGTGCCATATTTGGGAGACACTGCATAGCCTGAATAAGAAATAAGGCTGGATACATAGGTGGGAGCTGGAAAGTTAGTCTATAATTGCCAAAGTTAAGAGTCTATGAGATGCCAGTGGCATCTGGGCTTCACTTATAAATAGAGGAGCCATCTCGGGACATTAGGCAGTACTCTGAGAACACTCATCTTTGCTTACCACAGAAGAGAGAGGAAAGGCCTTAAAAGCAATGTAACTCTTTATGTACTTGGTCATCTAAAAATGAAACCAGGGCTGGTTATGAAATACATTTCTAAGCAAAAGACAACAATAGTAATAATGACACAGCAATGGAGACAACCTGGTGACACAGCAAAAAGCCAAAGAGATACTGAGGTCTCAGGGTTGGCTGGCACCTCCTAGGATGATGAGAACTTAGAAATCAGCCAATTCCTAGAGGATAACAGCGGGTCCAGTTTTAGAATACCTTAAGGAGAGTAGGATTCTCACAATGAATTGAATATTAAAAATTAAAAATTTCATGTTAAAAAGCCATGTCTTCTCACTTGACATGAAAATACCTTCAGCAACAGAGGCAAGATGAACCAATAAGCAACACACCATCAATCTTCTTATTAATGGAGGTACACTAATTAAAGCTATAACAATGTAAACTCAGTGACTGTAATGGCACCTGAAATCTTCACTTTACCCTTTCTTTTGCCTTCCCTCTCTTCCCTCAGTATTCAGTGAGTGTCAACTATGGAGCAGGCATGTGGTTACAGTAGCAAGTATGTGGAGCTCATAGTCTAAGAGTGGAGACAGTACCAAACAACCACAAAAATGCATTCCAAACTATAAACAAAGAAGTGACAGACATAATACCATGCCCATAAACAGAGATCTCAAGAGAAAAGGAAGACTCCATGTGCCGCTGTTACCATGTGAGGTTCTATGTGAGCTTGGGACACTTACCTAACCATGTTGCAATGAGGACAGCATCAATTCCGTCTATTGGTTCACAGATCCGAGCCACGACTGGGTGGATCTGCTGGGCCAGGTAGTACTGGGTGTCAATGGTTAGATTATCCTGTTTCTGCAGCTGCTCAGGCGCATAGGCCCTCTGACTTGCAGTGAGATTTGATCCATCCTAAAAGAAGATATGATAAAAAGACACACATAAAAAGAAGACACAGGTAAAGTTGTGAGCAACTCAATCACAGACACTTGCTTGGTCAAACACAGAGGCAACAATTTAAATTTTACGTATCTACTTCTAAACATCAAGACCTCTTTTTGACCTATTGTTGAACATTTTGAGTAGGAAAATCAAGGACAACATCTCAATCTTGAGATCTCATCCAATGTCCAAGAATATTAATCCAGTATATGTTGTGGTCTATTTTTTGCAAAAACTTGAAACCAACAAGATAGCAATGACTAGATTAAATAATTTCACCTGCCATATCACCAAACACTGAGAAGGCTTGGTAACAATTAGTGTAGTCAGAAAGGCTTTTTAAGGAGTGATAATTTTAAAACATGTGTATGGTCTCTTTTATTATGTTAATGTGATCCCTACAGGCAAGAATTCTTGTCAAACTAACTCAAAGATCCTGGGAGTAACATTTTCTATGAGAGCCATGTATCACTGAGAAGCAAATGAACAAGCGGAAAAGAGTGGGGAAATGAAATCTATAGAGTAGTACTTTATATGCAAGACACAAGAAGTAGAAGTAAAAATGACATAGTGTCCTGGTAGAGTGGCAGGGCTCTAAAAGCCAAATATCTGGCCACTGGAATGAAGGGCATGTCATTTTGTACCATTTACCTGGTTCCTCCTCAAGAAAAGGAAGATGGGTCAGAAAGCCTCTTTTCAAGAGTTTTCTCTTTTACTCTACAAAAATAAAAGCTGTGAAATTCTGTGCAATTGGCCCATATCCAGCCTTGTGAATGATGTCACCATCATCTGTGAACCAAAAAGTTATCTCTACAGGATCAACATCCAACAACTCACTTACTCTTCCTCTCATCTGAAACAGAATTTAATATTCAAACTAGTAAATTATAACTATTCACAGTGCTCAGCTGCTCAGCAGAACTGATTATAATGTGAATCCTATTCTTTCATTCCTGCTACAATCAGTTCCTTTCCAGCTCAGCACCCAGCCCAAAGCAGAAGCAACCTTCCATACACCACTGTCTTTACTAGAGACCAGCGGCAGGGGCCTCTTTTTCTGGCTGGGCTCCTGATGAAAACAACCTGGGCCTGTTTATCAACTAGGTTCTACCTGTTCTAAGACAAAATGAAATACCTAAAAAGGAAGCAAACTCAGATTAAAAGACTTATTATTATTTGTCAGGAGTTTACAACATAGTAAAAGGAATTAGGCATAATTAATCAAGTTTAATTCTTGCTCTTTTAGAAGCTTGAATTGTTAAGATGATAATAAGGTGACAACAAATGATAAAAACCATGTGAAAAAATCCTCGGGCAGTGTCTTTTCACACAACTCAATTGTATTTAGACCGCCTTTTACCAAACACATAAAATCTGAACAATTTACAGAATTGTGAAAAATTGGTCTATCCTTAAGATTACAGCAATGTTGAGTTTAATAAATTTTAATGGTGAATTAAAATAGAATTTATAGATGTAAAATAGTTTTTAGAGGCACCTGAGTTACTTTCTAATATTTCAGTAGAAGTTCTCATAGTAAGGCGTGGTTTTCAAAAAAGCAGTTAAAAATTTCTGAGCATGCTTTCAGTTTAAAACGTTTTTATTTTAAATATTCACATGAAAGACTAGTTTTAACAAAAAGGGACACAAATATATTTCTTAGTGTATTTTAAAAATCTAAGCTTGAGCATGGCTAAATTCAAAAGACTTGGTTAAATGACAGGTTTTGCTATGTTGTATTGGAAAAACATTTAGGCTATGACCGAAGATACATCCTTCGGCAGGACACAGTGGCTCATGCCTGTAATCCCAGTACTTGGAGAGGCTGAGTCAGAAGGATCACTTGAGCACAGGGGTTCAACACCACTTTGGGTGACATAGTGAGACCTTCATCTCGATTAAAAAAAAAAAAAAAAGTTAGCCAGGCATGGAGATATGCATCTGTGGTCCCAGCTACTCAGGAGGCTAAAGTGGGAAGATCGCTTGAGCCTGGGAGATAGAAGCTGCAGTGAGCTGTGGTCATGCCACTGCACTCCTGCCTGAGTGACAAAGCGAGACCCTGTATCAAAATTTAAAAAAAAAAAAAAAAAAAAAAGCCTTCAAATATTTCATTCTCAAACCTGAGCAGGGCCCCATGGTATGTGCAAGAATATGGGGCATACACCTTTAAGAACAGATTAAGAAGCAATGCTGGTCTTCTTCAAGTGCCCATGTAGTAATTTGTGAACTTCACAAAGTACATACTTTAGAGAGACAACCAGGTGCAGTCGATTCATACAAAACTAGGTAGTCATCGTTAGTAGGAAACTAATGGGAAAATATTTTAAACTGGAGACAAGTGGGCCCGTTAAAATAATTATGTTAAAGGCATGCCTTATGGAAATTATGTCTAATGAAAGTTAAATAGTTATGGATTTAAAACTTAGCCAACAAATCATTCATATAGGTTTAATGCGTTAACAAAGTACAATATAAATTACATACCAAAAACATTACTCTCTGAACTCGTCTGAATAAGTTATCAGTAGGGTACTATTTCCTAAATGTAAATTTTAAAAAAACAAAACAAAACAAAACCTGTTTAGGATATAGGCTATTCCTGGAGGACACCCTTGCCTAAGGCAGCAAACAGTCCTCTTAAAAATGTGTCATGATGGGCCAGGCACAGTGGCTCACGCCTGTAATCCCAGCACTTTGGGAGATCGAGGCAGGAGGATCACCCGAGGTCAGGAGTTTGAGACCAGATTGGTCAACATGGTGAAATCCCATTTCTACTAAAAATACAAAAAAATTAGCTGGGCATGGTGGCACGTGCCTGTAATCCCAGCTACTCAGAAGGCTGAGGCAGGAGAATCGCTTGAACCCAGGAGGTGGAGGTTGCAGTGAGCTGAGATGGCGCGACTGTACTCCAGCCTGGGCAACAGAGCAAGACTCTGTCTCAAAAACAAACAAACAAAAGTGTCATGACACATTTTCAAAAGCATATTCTAAAACTATGGTTGTGTTATGAAACAGAATAATTTGAGTGCTTAAAAGCAAAAACTTTAGGCAGATTTGGCTAGCAAACATGTTGAAAGGGCACATGTCCCATGGGTAGGGTACAAAGGCAAATTAAAGTCCTATAGGTTTTCTTGGGTTATGTTAAGGAGAATAAATTAATAAAAAGAAATATGAATCATACTTTTAAAAAGCAAATAAGGCACATACCAGTGGATGGAAATCGCTAAAAACACATAAAATTGGATGTATTGTACTACATTAGCAACAGCCATTGTGAGCCTATGTATATCAATAAGACCCGAGAAAAAGGAACTTTAAGACCTAACATTCAGACATCAAGGAACACAAAATTGACTTTTAAATACAATGATCATTCTATTTTATAAGTTACCATACATCTTAATTGCAGGTTTAGCCAAAACACAATTGTGGTTTGATTTCATTATTAATGCTATTTCACTGAACCTATATAATTTTTCAAAGTTGTATGCTGCCATCTGTTCTTGTCATTACCAATCTAAGAGCTTTTCCATGTATGTGAAGACATAAGTGAAAAAAAAAACCTAGCTTATTTACCAAAATCTTTATTGCATAATATGAAAATTGTTTTTTTGAGATGAGACTTGTCAGAGGCAATATGCAAAGCACATTAAGGGCTTGAGCGAGTCAGACATTTATGGAAATATTTTCCTGCAGGAATTGGCTTTCTGTAACAGTTCTTAATCAAGGGTAACCCTAGGGGGGAGACAGAGTCAAGTGCTGATTCCTGTCCATGTACTTAAATCATTCGTTATGTACATCCACAGCATATAGCAGATATCAGCAGACTACTTTTAAATTTTCAAAAGACTCTGATTTAAAAACACATTGATTGTGGTTTGACAAATTGGTATATCAATCATATTGCAATTTATTTTTAGGTTTATATAAAAAAAATTTTTTATTGTAACAATGCAATGCAATTACAATTAGGATAAAACTCTTAAATTTTTAAAAACACAGTTTTATTCAGATAAATTATACCTTATGGTAAGTAGTATACAGCATTGTAATTTGAAAGAATTTGGATAAATGCTATGACCCTGACTTATCTTTACAGAGAGAAGGGATGAAACCTCTCCTTTGTTAAAACTGTAGTTAAGGGCTTCGAAAGTCAAAAAACTGCTCTTCTCTCTTACTCTCTCCTCACCCATTATAGGCATGCTATTATCAAAAGAACTGGTAGTGGTTTAAAACTGTGTTCCAGAAGGCCTAGAAGTGCCTTGTGAAATGGAGAAGTAAGGCTAAGGAGGTGGGCCCTCTCCACTTGAAGGAAGGAAAAAAACAAAACTGGTTGAATTGTGTGGTTTTCTCATATGGTATGTTTGTAGGATCTCTCAACTTTTCCGTATAATCATGTAGTTCTTTTTTTTTCACATAATTATTTGGACATTTGCTAGGAAAAATGGCATTTATTCTTTTATTATTCCACTGATATTTATAATGGGAACTGCTGCAAAAGGAATGACAAATGAGGGCTACTGCTGAACATATGGCAAAATTTACATCTGCATTAAAGTTAATTTAGGGTTAAAAGAGTAGCTACTGTTATAATCCTGTCATAAATGTTTTATGAAAATCCTAATGACATATGCCACACCTCTAACTAATGTTTTTTAAATACTATGAAACTAACCAGACTTTACAACATCAATTACTGGGGAGAATGCTAAATAAGACACTGTGGCAATCTGGATTTTACTCCGAGTTCTTAAGAGGTATCAGAGTCTTATGAATGTCAATAGTTTACCTGACAGATGACGTATGACACAGTATCTCCAGCTTTCACCTTTCTGCCTCCTTGAGAATTTATCCAGAGGGCAACATGTACATGAGGTAGGCTTTTTTTATCAGGGTAATCCTGGGGATCCTTTGTCAATGCCTAAAAGAGGGAACAAAAAAGTTCTAAGCCTTAAAATAAAACCCTTCTCGCACAGATATACACTAAAAACATCTTTGCTAGAATCATATTAGCAACATAAACATAAAAAATGACAGAAGTTGTATGTAGAAAACATTGCTACAGAATCTTTAAACATCCCATCCTCAACACTCCTCTCTCCTTTGTCCAATAACTAACATAACCAGATGCAACACTAACAACAAAGAAATATAAGTTAACAGGCCATGTTGCATGATACTTAGATATAAAAAGTTAAGACTATAAATTCAGTGTTATCCAAAAGCAATGGCAACAAAAGCCAAAATTGAAAAATGGGATCTAATTAAACTAAAGAGCTTCTGCACAGCAAAAGAAACTACCATCAGAGCCAAGAGACAACCTACAGAATGGGAGAAAATTTTTGCAATCTACTCATCTGACAAAGGGCTAATATCCAGAACCCACAAAGAACTCAAACAAATTTACAAGAAAAAAACAAACAACCTCATCAAAAAGTGGGCAAAGG
>NW_012103377.1:128927-130815 GCF_000951045.1 Mandrillus leucophaeus
GCCCATCAATGATAGACTCGATAAAGAAAATGTGGCACACACACACTATGAAATACTATGCAGCCATAAAAAAGAGTGAGTTCATATCCTTTGCAGGGACATGGATGAAGCTGGAAACCATCATCCTCAGCAAACTAACACAGGAACAGAAAACCAAACACCACACGTTCTCACTTATAAGTGGGAGCTGAACAAAGAGAACACATGGACAGAGGGAGGGGAACATCACATACTGGGGCCTGCTGGGGGGTAGGGAGAAAGGGGAGGGAGAGCATTAGGACAAATACCTAATTCACGCGGGGCTTAAAACCTAGATGACGGGTGGATAAGTGCAGCAAACCACCACAGCACATGTGTACCTATGTAACAAACCTGCACGTTCAGCACACGTATCCCAGAATTTAAAGTAAAATAAAAAAGAAAAAGAAAAAAAAAAACAGCTCTCAACCCTTGAGTGCAAGTCTACTATTTTGTGTGATAAAACAGAAAGTACACACAAGGCACATCTGGAAAAAAAAAAAGATTGCTCAAGAGAAAGTATTTGTGCAACTGTTTGAGTTGCAAGCTAAACTAGCTGCCTTTTTCACAGAATATAATTTTTACTTGAAAGAATAATGGGCAAACTACTGTTATTCTGACCTGGGTATCTGGCAGACAATTTCTCAAAAAAGAAGTGAGCCTGCCACTTCAAGGCAAAAAAAAAAAAAAAAAAAAAAAATCTGACAGTATATATTGTCAATGATAAAATTCAAGCTTTCAAGTGCAAATTAGAATTTTACAAAACTTTTCTACTTCTGTGAGCCTGAAAGCTTCCCAATGCTTAAAGACTTTTTGATATAAGTAGAAATATTTTAAAACGTAATTTTTGATATTGTACAATGAATGTGTCTATTTTGGAGGATCTGTATAATTCAGGGAACCAACATTTAACAAATGATCAACTCACGCCACATATGGGTAAAATATTCTTTCAAAGTACAACATAGACCAATAGATTTTAATATAAGAAAGCATGAAAAGTTCATTGATATGGCTTCAAATTCCACATTACAAAGAAAATACCATCTGTAGAGTTCTGGTGCAGGATCAAAGAAAAATACATTCAAATGTCAGGAAAAAAACACTAAAATACTTCTCCTTTTTCTAACTACATGTTTGGGTTAAACTGGATTTCTTCCAATACTTCATCCCAAACCATGTTTCACAACAGATTGTATGCTGAAGCAGAAATGAAAACCCAGATGTCATCTACTGAGCTAGACATTAAAGAGATGTGCAAAATTGTAAAATGATACTACTCCTCAGGCTAAATTTTTCTTTGTTTTGAAAGATATAGTTATTTTCATAGAAAGAAATGCTATTTTTTTGTAATTATATAATCAGTTTATTGCTATTTTTAAACAAATTAACAAATGTTTTTAAATTTCTAACATACTAAATATCGAGATAAACCACATCAACAAGAGCTCTTGGGGTCTTCAATTATTTTAAGAGTATAAAGGCGTCCTAAGACCAAGAAATCTGAGAACTGATGTAGAATAAAGCAGGTCCTCACACATGGCTGCACATGCCCAAGTTATGTAAACTTACTAAATTTCATACTCAGTGTAGCAGAGTACCTAGGAAACTCTTCCAAGTATTTCAATCTCCTCAAACCTGGCATATGTGAAGTTTTGATTGTCTTGGACAAGCAATACAGTATAGAAATCTTAACTGATATAACAGTACTTAAGAAATCCATTATCTTCTTCAATGGATTATTCTTTAGTGCAATGTTAAGAAATTCTAAATTTCAGCTGACATACTTTCCAATTATTAGATGTAGGCTATTTGGGGACTTTACAAGCTAGTTTTAGAAGGCTTCATTTAAAAAAAAAAAAAAAAAAAA
>NW_012103377.1:134180-136456 GCF_000951045.1 Mandrillus leucophaeus
CTATGCAGCCATAAAAAAGGATGAGTTCATGTCCTTTGTAGGGACATGGATGCAGCTGGAAACCATCATTCTCAGCAAACTATCG
The DNA here is from genome assembly GCF_000951045.1 of Mandrillus leucophaeus. NCBI lineage: Eukaryota > Metazoa > Chordata > Mammalia > Primates > Cercopithecidae > Mandrillus > Mandrillus leucophaeus. The sequence goes on from NW_012103377.1 coordinate 134,266, forward strand.
CAAGAACAGAAAACGAAACACTGCACATTCTCACTCATGGGTGGGAACTGAACAATGAGAATACTTGGACACAGGAAAGGGAACATCACACACCAGGGCCTGTTGTTGGGTTGGGGGGAGGGGGGAGGGATAGCATTAGGAGATACACCTAATGTAAATGACGAGTTAATGGGTACAGCACAGCAACATGGCACATGTATACATATGTAACAAACCTGCAGGTTGTGCACATGTACCCTAGAACTTAAAGTATAATAAAAAATAAATTAATTTAAAAAAGGTCTTAAAAAAATAAATTCAGTGTTACATGCAGTCTTAATGTGTACAATTCTCTCACTGAGTTAACTGATCAGTTGGGACTGATGAATTAACGGCTACTCTGACTTAATGATTATTTCTCAAAGGTTCCTCTGGCCTAAATAAATCCCAAAGGCACTAGAAATCACTGGATTTACTCATGCTGTCAATCAACCTCTACAGAGGTAGAATGAATTTTGTAACAGAAAGTAAATACGAGAACAGGAACAATGTCAGCCTTGCTCACAACTGCATGCACAGTGTTCCTAACGATGCTTGATATACAGTAGCAGCCAAATATTTGCTGAATAAATTATTTCACCTCAACTGTAATAATTCTCAGAATAATTTGTTCAAGTATTATAAAGTACGACAGGATGAATAAGACACAGTCATCTGCTATTAGTGGAAGACTCTCTACCCTCCACCTCCCGTCCAAAACAAAAAATAAGCTATATGTGCCATAAAGGAGATGTGAACAAAGTGCTATGGAGAGAACTTAGAAAGGTAAGAATGATTTCCACCTGAGAGCAGAAATCATGGAAGAAAAAACTTAAGCTGGCACTAGAAGGAAAAGCAACATTTTAAGAAAAGGTAATTGGGGCAAGAATATTCCAGGCAGAGAAACAGAAAGGCAAAGGGTGAGAAAAAACGCACTCTATTAGACTGGAACTCAATATGCATAAAGAAAAGGAGGGGGTTACCTAGTCCTGGAAGGGGTAGGTTTCAAAAGACAAGACAAAGGATGAGGACCAGGGTACTGCTTGATGAGCTCACCTGTTCTCCAAGTGTGGACTACAGAGCCCTGGGAGTTCCTGATATCCTTTCAGGGGGTCCTGAGATCAAACTATTTTCATAACGACACTATCTGTACTGATGATACAGAAGCAATGGTGGGCAAAACTGCTGGTGCCTTATAAACATGAATCAGGACGGTACTACTAAACTTTACTAAGAGTCACTGTATTCTTCACCACCATGCATAGTTAAAAAAACAAAACAAAACAAAACAAAAAAAAACCCTTTCACTTAGGAATGTCCTTGACAAAGCAGTAAGAATTATTTTTAAAGCTCTCAATAGCAAAGACTTGGAACCAACCCAAATGCCCATCAATGATAGACTCGATAAAGAAAATGTGGCACACACACACTATGAAATACTATGCAGCCATAAAAAAGAGTGAGTTCATATCCTTTGCAGGGACATGGATGAAGCTGGAAACCATCATCCTCAGCAAACTAACACAGGAACAGAAAACCAAACACCACATGTTCTCACTTATAAGTGGGAGCTGAACAAAGAGAACACATGGACAGAGGGAGGGGAACATCACATACTGGGGCCTGCTGGGGGGTAGGGAGAAAGGGGAGGGAGAGCATTAGGACAAATACCTAATTCACGCGGGGCTTAAAACCTAGATGACGGGTGGATAAGTGCAGCAAACCACCACAGCACATGTGTACCTATGTAACAAACCTGCACGTTCAGCACACGTATCCCAGAATTTAAAGTAAAATAAAAAAGAAAAAGAAAAAAAAAAACAGCTCTCAACCCTTGAGTGCAAGTCTACTATTTTGTGTGATAAAACAGAAAGTACACACAAGGCACATCTGGAAAAAAAAAAAGATTGCTCAAGAGAAAGTATTTGTGCAACTGTTTGAGTTGCAAGCTAAACTAGCTGCCTTTTTCACAGAATATAATTTTTACTTGAAAGAATAATGGGCAAACTACTGTTATTCTGACCTGGGTATCTGGCAGACAATTTCTCAAAAAAGAAGTGAGCCTGCCACTTCAAGGCAAAAAAAAAAAAAAAAAAAAAAAATCTGACAGTATATATTGTCAATGATAAAATTCAAGCTTTCAAGTGCAAATTAGAATTTTACAAAACTTTTC
>NW_012103377.1:137566-252542 GCF_000951045.1 Mandrillus leucophaeus
AAAAAAAAAAAAAAAAAAAAAATGCTTCCTGGTGGTTTAGGCTCAAGTTAGCCAGAGCTATAAAAATCAGCTGTGAAGTATTTTGTGTTACTTTGTGAAATATATTTAAGCTAAGATTGCAGTAGTTCAGCAAAATCACACATGCTGTTTTTCGGTTGCTTTTGGCAACAAGGGCTAAAATCTCTAAAGGTAAATCCCATCACTTCATGCATGTCTCCACCCTAATTTAACCTGTCATTTTCAAGCCCTACCAGCATCACCTAAAAAAAAAAAAAAAAAAATCTTCTCATGAGACCATCCACAACCAGTCACCCAGTCACATACATAGACTCTTCCATTCCACTCTCCTTTGGAGGCAGTAAAATGTAGAAACTGAATTGCTCACAAGTTTTAAATAGTGCAAGTATTTAGACAAATGCTAAAGATTATCAGGATACATGACCTTTAACATATGAAGAGCTTACTGTAAATAGATACAGAACTATAATAAAGATAGCCCTTTCATCAGAATTTACTGTACTTACATCAACACTGCAGAAATTCTTCTCTATTAAATAAAAGTTAAGAATAATGGGACAGTAAATACATTTTTCTTTTTCTTTTCTTTTTTTTTTTTGTGAGACGGAGTCTTGCTCTTTCACCCAGGCTAGAGTGCGGTGGCGTGATCTCAGCTCACTGCAATCTCTGTTTCCCAGGTTTAAGCGATTCTCCTGCCTCAGTCTCCTGAGTAGCTGGGATTACAGGCGCCTGCCACCTCGCCCGGCTAATTTTTGTATTTTTTAGTAAAGATGAGGTTTCACCATATTGGTCAGGCTGGTCTTGAACTCCTGACCTCATGATCCACCCGCCTCAACCTCCCAAAGTGCTGGGATTACAGGCACAAGCCACCGCACCCGGCCGACAGTAAATACTTTTAATAGACCATCAGCATTTTGAAAATATGGACCGTGCATTCCTTATTCAACTTTATATCCCAGAATTAGCACTCTATACATAAGAGGTACTCCATGTTTGTTGAATGGATGATTAAACAAGCAAATGAATTCTTTCAATGCTTACTGAACAACTACTATTTGCCAATGGCTATGCTAAGTGATATGGAGAATATAAAGACAGTAAGTCACAGTTTCAGTTCTGCCACAGAAAAATCTATTCATAGCCCCTATCATACTAGATGCTAAGTATTAACTATTATTGTTATTGGTAATAATAAAATGTCACTACAAGTTGATAATTATTGAAGCTGAGTGATGAATACATGAGGATTCATGATACCATGCTCTCTACTTTTACATAAGTCTAGAAATTTCAATAAAAACTTAAAAGAATGCAGACTACTCATCAGAACTCAGATACTGTCAGTATACCTATGACTCTAAGTTTCTTTTTGCACACTAGTAATATTGTGTCATCATTCATATGAGGGGATTACAGTGTGGGCCCACTACCCTAAAGAAGATGTGCTCAGTGTTATTTTGCCAATTATGTAGTCATGCTGGGACTGACACTCCCAAACTCATCCCTGGAAGCCCTTGTGATAGAAGCCCAAGTTTCTAGGAAGATAGACAGGATCAGGGATACAATATGCAGAATTGATGCAAAAACTGACCAAAAGAAGACTTAAGTCATAACTCTTACTCATATAAATTTTTGAGAAAGAAAACAAAATCTAAAAGGAAACTGCTTTCTAGATGACACAGCGATTCTATGCCAATATGTGTACACTTCATCACTTAAAGTGGAGAGCCAGTGCCAAGAAACATTGTCCCCTTCTAATGTATAAACAAATGTCTTCTTTCATGACATTAAGGATGCCATAGTCAAGGTACAGGAAACAACTTACCTAAGAATAAACATAAACTGTAAGAAAATATTCATCCCTTCTAGGAATCAAAGAAATGCAAATTCAATGCAACTGTGAAACACAGCCTCATATTCATTATGGTAGCAAAGTTTTATTTAAATATCATCACCACCACATGCAAAACTGTGGTGAAACTGGCATATTTTGCTATTATCAATTGGTATCATCCTTTTACAAAGCAATTTGGCAAAAGTCATACAGATATTCACATCTTTTGACTCAAATATTTCCCTTCAAGGAACCTAAAATAAAGTAATTCATCCAAATGCAAAAAGGTAAATAAACAAAGATGTTCAATAGAGTTGTTTATAATAGAAAACATTTAATAATCAACAAATTTAAAGATGTATCAGTGAAACAGAAGATTAATACACTGATTAATTTGATTTTTAAGGTAATATAAAAATGTGGGAAAATGTTTATGTTAAATGAAAATATATTTCTAAATAACATATTGTAATTGCTGCAATATAAAAATGTTTTCAACAGTACAGACATGTACAAAAATGACAAGCATTACATTAGCACAGAGTATTATGAATAAGTCTTCATTCTAAAACTTCCATTTACTGTCAGTATTAGATTCTTTTTCATTAATTTTTTCTGTATGCACTTTGACAACGAAATCTACCACAAAATGGGTAGCACGGTATTTGCAAAACTAGCTTCTGAATATATAAGGGTACTAAAATGGGAAAAAATCTGTAACCTAACATTTTGTTTATTACATAGCACTTTGGAAATCAAGATTCTGTTTTTCAAATTAGGTAAGAAAAATCATTCCCTATTTTCAACAACTAAGACTATCCCTAAATAACTTTTGTCCCCAAAAGCCTTCTGATTACAGCACCTCTAAGGATCACCATCTGTGAAGCTAAACACACACATGAATGCACACATGCACACAATAAGCTTACAGGCCTACACCCCAAACAACTATTACTTAGGGGAACTATGAAGAAAGTAGTGTTTTCCAGTCCCCAGTATGTAAACTGTATCACTCCATAGGACCTCTGGAAACAAGTCTTCCAAGAATTAAAGTAAGGACCAGAGAAAGAAGGTCTCTGTGGCAGACATGGCAGTACCTGTGGCTGGAAGAGGTATGCTAATACTCAATCTGTGAGATAGTTGTTAAGCAGCTTTCATCACCAGTTAGAATTTATTTCAATTGCAAGGATGAGGTGGTTCTTCAACTATCTGAAGGAGGGGAAAAACACATGACAGCAGCTGGGCTCAGCAATAAATGCTACATTTACCTTGTTAATTTCAAACTGGCTCACTGGGACACTGCCATTTAGCACATTTTCTCCAATTTCTATTAGCCTCTTCTGAATGTTTTCCACTATAGTGTCCCGGCTTTGATCAGAAAGAATCTGGCCAATCACAAAGCTACAAAAAAAAAAAAAAAAGACAGCAGTCGATTTTTTAATATCATATTAAAGGAGAAGAAAGGAAGAGAAATGCCATTATATTAACATGTGGCCAAGAGCTACAGTAAGAGCTAATATGAGGGTTAATGTTGAAAAAGCAGTTACTATTTGTTTTTTAACACCAACTCTACCGAAAGTTTGCCAGCCTTATAATGTCGGGTTTGACCCTAAACATATAGATCATTTTTTATGTGGCAGCTAATATTTTACATAAAATGTGATGAAGAAAAGCATGTGTTCCATATTTTTATGCAATTACAAAATTCACAAGCAGTTATATTCTACTCATAAGTTAAAATTTTAGAAGACAGATATTTCACTTTCCTCACAAAGCACCAAGACATTATCTCTGATAACAAGATATCATCTCCACCTGAGACAACAACCATGAGCTAGGTGAGTAGAAATATGAAGCCCTTTACATAAATTTTTTTTAAAAAATAAAGATTTCAAACTTTTCTTTCTTCATCTTCATTTTGTTGCTCAGTGTTCTCCCTTATGCTATTCCTTAAAAACTTCATGTTATTCAACCAGACCCAAAGGAAAAAGAAAAAGGAAAGGAGTAAGAAAGTCAATATTTTATCCATTTCTGAGAAAATGCAGAGCGAGGCTTTGACAGCTGCATTATAATTTGTCAGAAAAAGAACCCTGACAAAAACATTTGTATAGCTTTAATTACTAATACATTTCTAACTCAAGAGAAATTTACTTCTATTATGATGCGTCTTTTCTTAGAAAACACAAAGCTGAAGAGAACACTCTAATCCACAGTCTATACAAAGTACTTTCATCTTTGGGTACATTTGGGGGCAATGAAGCATTTCAAACATTTTTACATTTGGTAAAAGGCTCACAGTGACCTATACTCAGATGGTCAACTTCGCCTAATCAAGAGTAGTTTTGCAGAACCAATAATTGCTCAATCTCCCAACTTGACAGCAAGAGGAAGACTAGAAAGCAAGTTTTTAAATGCCAACATTCAGAATATTAAAATCGATGTGAAAATTAGCTTTAAAGAAAAAAGTTCTTCTACTTTCGGAATTGGTCAAGGTCACAAATTAAGATGGTACATGAAGCACCTAAAAATTCTTTTTTTTTTTTTTGACAGAGTCTCGCTTCTTCGCCCAGGCTGGAGTGCAATGGCGCAATCTGGGCTCACTGCAACCTCCACCTCCAAGGTTCAAGCGATTCTCCTGCCTCAGCCTCCCCAGTAGCTGGGATTAGAGGCATGCGCCACCACGCCCGGCTAATATTTGTATTTTTAGTAGAGACGGGGTTTCCCCATGTTGGCCAGGCTGGTCTCCAACTCCTGACCTCAAGTAATCTGCCCACCTCAGCCTCCCAAAGTGCTGGGATTACGGGCCTGAGCCACTGTGCCCGGCCTAAAAATTCATTTTGAAATGGGTGCTTTATACATTAATATGACCCTTAAAAAAGCAGGTTTTATTATCACATTCTTCAGTCTCAGGTGCAAAGCTAGGAGGTCAATCATGATATTTACTAATTCTGAGGTACACACAGGATTTGAGAAGTAGCCCTTAAATTAACTTGGTATTAGTAAGAATCATTTACACACAAATCATACGGGTGGGAACAAAGTCTCACTCCATGGCCCATTTTGAATCCCAGAACATTTTAAGCCATAAAATGGGAAAATCTTAACAGTTATGTTCCTAAAGAGACTCTAGGAAGATTCAGGAGCACAAAACAAGGCACTTTCTAATAGTAACAATAAAGCAAAACAAACCAACATCAACAAAACCAACTCTACAAGGATCTGAAGTGTGAAGGTTTGCCCTTACCATGAGTTAAAAACTCATGAGATGTATCTTACAGCAAGCATTTCTTTCTGAGCAAATTTGGCTTTTTCTAAGTTTTAATCTACCTATAAAATTCCATTCCAAATAAGAATTATTAATAAGAATGAATAATAATAATAACAAAGAAGTGTTCTTGCGCTTGGCAGTTTCATAAGCATTCTCTACATCATTCACACCTGAATTTTTAAAAGACAAACAAGAAAAGCAAAACTGAAAGCTGAACTCACTTTCCAGTGTCTTTAGCAAGATCACACCAATCTCTTCTAACTATATCTAATCCTTTGAGCTCCTGCTTGGTGGCATAATTCCCGTCTGACGTTGGCTCAACAACCAGAGCAGCGTATTTCTTTTTTTTCAGCAGTAGCAGAGACTTGAAAATCCCATCAATGTCTATTTCAAGCAGTTTGTACAACTTATTCACTTCACTTTTTACCTGTGAAAATTTCAAATATTAATATTAGCTTCTCAAACATCTAACAGGGAGAAGATAAACATGTTACAGATTCCCAAGAGTTAATCTAAACAGAACTTGAAGTCATACAATATTGGAATTTTACTTGGCTTGTATGTAACATGATATTACACTGGGTATAGAGCAAAGACACTGAAAACTGCAGGGACAAAAATAGATTTAAAAAAAAAAAGAGAGAGACAATAATAGATCATCCCATGCAACCAAAGGACAGGACTGGCTAGATCAGCCCCAGGTAATATATGAAAATTATCAAACAGTCTTTGTTGAATGTAAAGACTTAATACATATGTATAGTACTTGCCTCCAAACTATTCAGTTAGTTAGTGAACAGATAGTCCAACAAGTAAATATGTGGCCAGAAATAAAGAAGTCAAACTTTGACTATTAAAATAATGTTTAAGATCTCCCTTAACACCTTGACTATAAGCAAACAACTGTATGCTGAACAAATAAATAAAGAGTCCTCTGCTCTTTCTGACAGGGTCAAGGCACAGAACATCGCCTCCAGGGAAAATATTCAACTTTTCAAGGCCCAGTATAAGTACAATGTGCCAGGCTTGCTGTCAAGTGAAGATTACCATTCAAATTCCACATATTCCAGGAGGGAAAGATAGGAAGTTGTCAGTTTGTAAGATGGTATCTTAGTTTTAGTTCATTGGGACAATATCTCAACATAGCAAGTGTTTCTAAAACACTGTGAATTGCGATTGCAAATTGCTATTAAGAGGCTACAAATGATTATTTTAAAATGTCCCCTCCCTTGTCTTTTCAAATATATTTTAAGTAATCCTATAAAAATTACAGTTGTGAGTGTATATGTATGTAGGTATTTATGTATAAAATGTACCTGAATCCTACCAGACATATGAATCACACCATGTAGTAAGTACCAACGTGAACACATCTTAAACACATAACACTTAGACTGTTTTCAAAGGAAAAATGGATCTACCATTTAAAGAAAAAAATAAATACCTTTGAATTTCATCCTTGAAACAAACAGCTGGAATAGAAATTAAAAACAAGAGGGGGCCGGGTGCAGTGGCTCATGCCTATAATCCCAGCACTTGGGAGTCCAAGGCAGGTGGATCACAAGGTCAGGAGATCGAGACCACCCTGGCCAACATGGTGAAACCCCGACTCTACTAAAAATACAAAAATTAGGGGGGTGTGATGGTGCATGCCTGTAATCCCAGCTACTCAGGAGGCTGAGGCAGTAGAATTGCTTGAACCAGCGAGTCGGAGGTTGTAATGAGCCAAGATCACGCCACTGTACTCTAGCCTGACCACAGAGCGAGATTATGTCTCAAAAAAAACCAACCAAACAAACAAACAAAAAAACACAAAAGGATTGGGCATGGAAGCTCATGCCTGTAATCCCAGAACTTTGGGAGGCCAAGGCGGGAGGATCGCTTGAACCCAGGAGTTCAAAACCAGCCTGGGCAAAAAAAAATCTCTACAAAAAAAAAAATTTTTTTAATTAGCTGAGCATGGTGGCAAGTGCCTGTGGTCCCAGCTACTCAGGAGGCTGAGGCGGGAGGATCACTTCAGCTCAGGAGGTCAAGGCTTCAGTGAGCCCTGATCGCACGACTGCACTCAAGCCTGGGTGACAGAGTGAGACCCTGTCTCAGAAAAAAATAATAAAGAAAAATAGAAGAATTGAGAGACACCAAGTTTATTATTTTCAGAAGCACACATATTCATATATACATGAATTTATAGTGTCCCATGTTAAAAACAGAATTCACAAAAATAAGTAAAGCAGATAATTCCATAAAATTATCTCACCTTGTTTCCCAACTTAAATACTTCTTCCAGATTGGTGCTATTGGTGTTTATCATAATTGAATCTGTATCTCCATAAATAACTTCAAGATTCATCTAATGAAAAGCAAAAATTATAAAAATTAACAAAAACACAGTGACCATTACACACAATGAAACTAAAGATTTTCCATACTACAGATATTACAGGCTCCACAGACTTTTCAAAAGTTTATGTTAATTATTATTTATATTGTCAGGGTATACAATTGAAGATTAAGCCCCTATAAACCAGAAAGGCAAGCACCCTGACATCAAGAAAATCTCTCAAATTTTCTTAAAATAGAGAGTGGAGTGGAAGGAGAATTGTGTCTAGTTTCAACAGAAACAAAATATCAAATTAAATAATGAGAAAAAAGAGAATAAAAGACTAGGAAATGGGGTCTATATTTATCCACTGTACCGTACACATGCTTAGTGGTCATGGAAATTTAAGAAGCGGAAACATAATGGATTCTATAAATTCAGGGGCACAAATCCATATTAAATTCTTAATACAGTTGCAAACAGTATTTAGTAGAATATGAAGAGTGCCAAAAAAAATCAATCGTAACAAACAACACTAGAGCACATATAGTATAAAGGCCTGGAAATAAACTCTAATTAGCACTGTTACTAATTTGCTTGAAACACTCACATATAGGCTTCAAGCAGGGGCTAGATCATATCAGTGTTGGTAAAAGAAAAAAGCTGTAATACTTTAGGAGGGATTATAAATGTAAACTAGGCAACCTAAGAAGCAATTTCCAGTCTGTTTGGGTTACAGTTTTCCTTGAATACAAAAACATTACCAGTTACAATATTTAAGAGTTTTATACAATGAAAATGCTCAACATTACCTTTTGTACCATCTCTTTCGTATGCATCAAAATCTAAATGAAACAAAAGTCAAGATTAATACATTACACAATTATAAAGACATAAATAGAAGCACATAGAGATAGGTAGCTCTCAATGATTTGCCATTTCCATATATTTCTAAAGCTCTTGAAGGTTTTCTAACGACAGCCCTTAAAATAACAGTAACATCAATGTAATCTAAAAATAAGTTTGCCTCTATGCTGATTCTGAGCCAGAGATATGCATGCATATACACAGGTATATATCTTTAATAAACACACAATAAAATATCTCTATAACATGGCGAAAAAGCAAACTATTCTCATTACTAATACTTAAATAGAACTGCATGCCTAAAAAAAGCTTAACAAAGCATTTCAAATCTGGCAATTCTTACTCATGGTATTCAGGATCTTAAAAAGTTTAAAAAAAAAAAGCATACTACACTTAAAATTCTTCTCTAGACTAAATTCATTGAAGAAAGAGAGTAGATAGATTTTCACTATATTGCCTGGAGCTACCACAGTAGCCAGTAAAAAGGTGGGGCTCAAGAAACATTCAGTGAATGAAGACCAACAAGGATAATAGCTGTTGATGGGTCTGTCCCCAGGCCCATATAGCTACAGATCAGAGATATTTAGGCTACAATGTGGATAGAAATAAAAACTGATATAAATTATTTTGAGCCAGATCAGAAGTAACACATATTTTAACAAACAGCCTCTTAAAAAATAGTAATATGACATAATTAGGACTCAGAGAGAAGGTGTGTGTGGGGGGGAGGGTGTGTGTTTAAAATACATGTGTTAGATGCTGTGCAAGGAACACCTTGTCCATTTTCTCATTTCATTCCCCTAGATCTCCAAGGGGTAGCTACTATTAATAGCCTCATTTGTTAGATGCCAAAAGACAAAGAGAAATTAGTGTCCTAGTAATGACAAAACAAGGATATGAACCCAAGCATTCTGACGAGTATGGGGCCTTAGTCACTCCATGCTATTGCCTCTCTGCTATCACCCATCTTTCAAAGCATCAGTCTAAAGCTGAGGTCACTTTTCCAATAGACCAAATAAAGGTTTATTTCATTCATATTTATTTCTCCTACTTCAATAGTCCTCCTTGTCAACTAAGCTCAAGTTTCATGGTGTCACTTCTTTCTTGTCTTCCCTATCACAGAGCTTTGTAAATCCTGTCTTTAGAGTATCTTTTATATATATCCATTACTTTCCATTTTTTATTGCCCTCTGCCCTTTATTACTATCTCCCAGTTTTGTTCAGATGTTCACTGTATTAATATTATGTTCTTAGACAAGGAAGCCCTTTCTCCTGCCCTGGGGGTGGTGAATGGTGAATTCTGATTAGGGTAAGCCAGTAGTTTTAATACTGACTGTACAGTGGAATTACCTGGGGATCTTAAAAAAACAAAAAACAAAAAACACAATACCTGGCCCCGACAGTATTCTTACATTGCAAGCTGGCTTAAGGACCATTGGACTAAGATAATCATGGCAATTCCATTCTGGAAACAGCGATCAGTTTAGGCGTGTGCATGTGAACAGAATCCTGGCCAATTAAACTTAAGGAGAATTCCTGTAGGATGCTTCTGTGAAAGGTTTTCCTTCCTGATTTGAGAGGGCAGGCGGTGGCGGACTACCTTTTTAGACTGAGGGCTGCTTGGTGCAGTGGCAACCATCACCATGGCTATGAAGGGCCATTCCTAGGTGCAAGCTAACATGCTGAGCAGGGCCGGCTGCAAGGTGGAAAGCGTCTGACTCCATGGAAATGAGGTTGTCACTGAGGATGAACCAATTCGCATCTCTACTGGCTTTAGGTCTCATCAACTCACCCTGAATATCATTACCAATCTCCTAAATGTTTTCAATGCCTCTCCGATGCCTACAAGGTCAAGACCAAATTCTGCAACTGCACCTAAACCACTGTTCCACTTGTATGGCCTGTTATTCTTTTACACAGATTCTCTTGCTGGACAGAATAAATCTCCCAGTCTTCCAACAGTTAACTGTGTACAGACTCATCTTTTCATGCCTTCACTCATGCAGTGTGTCTCCTACCTGGAATTCCTTCCCCAGTCCTTTTCCTGTCATTGAATTTTACAACCCTCAGCTCAAATCTTTGCATGAGCTGACTGGCCCAGCCCATACCTGTCTCTCTCCTCTCATCTGTGTTTGCATTATTCTACTAGTACTTCAATGATGTTTTATGTTATTAGCTCCCACCTAGCCACCCCAAACTAGACTACAAGCTCCTGGAGGTCAGACCACATGTTGATGCCTAAGTGCAGACTTCACTATAACAGGCACTCAAAAAACTGTTTGCCAGGTGACTAATAGGTCCTGTAGTAATCCCAATTACTTTTCCACTAGACACTAAAATTCAGCTAACATAAAAAACACTCACTCTCCCCAACTTCATCTTCATTTTTTAACATTTAAATTGCAGGGAAAGGCATTGTGGGAGAATACTTGACAATTCCTTTAGGGAAAGGGCAATAATGAGATCAACCCAAGGCAAATTAATCACAGTGAGGACAGAACTACTTATCAAGAGTCCTCTTTATCCTCTGCGTCTCACAGTTTGCTAGACTTAGCTTTCCTCATCACAATAGACAACACCATAACATAACTGTTACCTCAATAAAATACCTGAGGAGCAGACTGTCAACCTTTTACTACAACTCCACATATTCAATAACCAATTTCTTCTACTCTTGTTTCACAACATGAACCAAATCTACTATGTCATCCCTGAGTGTACCTTCAATGTGAACTGGCAACCTTCACCTTTCAGATCCATCATCCACCCCTACTCCATCCTGTCACCAACTCACAACCATTGCCATGCATAACCTGAGGACTGCTACCAAAACGATTTTCTTTGGTGGCAGAAACCTTTTGGTGGCAGAAACCTTTTGGTGGATGTCTTTTTTTGCAGAAATGGTAAACTATAGATTACGCCACAACTGCTTTTTTCACCTAGCACTTATCCTAGAGGTTATTTCAAATCCACACATAAAGAGCTGCCTTATTATTTTTTAATGACTACATAGTACCCCATTGTATAAACAGAACGTAATTTATTTAACTAGTGTTCTATTAATGAACACAAAAGTTGTTTCTACTCTTTACCGTTATAACCATACTTCAACAAATAATCCCTATACATGTGTAATATACAAATCTGCCAGTAACAAGACAAGTGGACGTGCTGGGTCAAAGGTTGTTATGTTTCAAATTTTTAAAAATAAATATAACCCAATAGCTCTCTACAGAGGTTGTACTGATTTCTATGGATCTTACCATCTTTTCAGTGGGCCTCACGAGTAGCTGATGACAATGTTCTGTCTCAGGTTCAAGGTCCTCACCACAGTTTGTCAACTCTTCAGCCCATTCTATACAAGACAACCCACAACCAGTCTGACCCCTAACCTGTCATGTTTTTTCACTAAGCAGTTCTAGATGGTGGGTATCACAGTGCCCTCTCTAGTCCAATGCTTATCCAAGTGCTAATGAGCAGAAATACTTGAAAGCTGCCCTCAAGTCCAGCCCTCAACTCAAACTGCTCACTGGGGAGGGCTCAGCTGTTAGATACCCAGGGAGCTACCAAATTCTTACTATCTACCAGAGGCCTGGTACATGGGAGCTGTTAATAAACATTTATAGAATGCTAAGTGAATAATCCTAAGGGGTACACAGTGTTATAAATCCCAACTGACAGATGAGGAAAATCAGGCTCTGAGATTTTGCCCAAGAGCTTGATCTAGAAGCTGGACTTTGTTTCATTTTCTTTTCATTATGTCCCACTACCTTCTAAAATAAAATAAAATAAAGCCTCATACCACATAAATGTCCTAGAAGCCAACAATCAAAAACTTACACATTACAGATATTTTCCCCATTGAAGAAACACATTTTAAAAAATAGCCACAAGTACCCAGAAAGGTCTACTAGACACAAGGTACCATGATTACAAGATGACCATTCGTAAGTTCACTTTGAAGTGACAAGTGTAATATTAAAGCTGCCCATTCTGACAGAAAAATCACTTTATAAGTGCTAACGGCTAGAAAACAGGGCTATAAAGGCTTGCTAAATTCATTAATAAGGCAGTCTGCAGTTATCTGATTTCACAGCAACACCTGCATATTTATCTACTCATTACCAATTGGATGATGGAATTTTTTCAAGCACATTTCAAAAATCTGCCAACTTCAAGTGTAAAAAAATAAACTTTGTGGTTAATTTTTCCCTTAACAAAGTACAGCTGTTGAGAATAATTGTTCAAGATCTTACCCTGTAATGTCAACTGCAGCAGAACAAAGAGTATTTAATTAGCAAATCTATCCAGTAATTCAACACCTATTATATAAAATGCCTTCGTGATTTTATTCAGGATAATTTGCTAAGAGGGTTATTACTGACATTCAGATGGAATTTAAAATTCCTACGCAAGTCGAGTCATAATAGCAGTAATGATCTCCCCAATCAGGAGACTCGGTGTCACACAAGGCTCTCTTGCAATGCAGCAGCCGATTTCCTGACTTCTTAATTCCTGGGCTCAGCTCAGTGAGAGCCCTTCATGCCGATATTTCAGTCAGCAATACATCTTTAATGGGACTCTATTAAAATAACTAGAACAAAAATGACTTTTTTTTTGGTTAAAAAGAATGACAGCACTGCCATCATATCAATCATTGCAGGCTTTGCAGAACAGTGCCGTTAGGGGAAAAGAGGAGGGGGAAACAGGAAAGGGGTGGAGGTGGGGAGAGCAATAATTAAAATAATACGAAAAGGAATTTTAACCCCAGTCTGAGCTTCTGAAGGCTGGAAAAGGGTAGTGGGAACTAGAAAGGAAATTTAGATGTGTATCAAAAATTGTTTTCTAAAGAAAATAATTTGTTCATGAATACACCCACGATATGGTTTACTAAGCAGAAAGATGCTTTTTTTGTGTGCCAAGGTTAACAACAGCAGCAACCTAAGACCAACTACTACCAAGATGTGTATTTGTAGGCTCTCCTAATAAGTTCAGGATAACACCTGAGTCTTCGTATTTTGTTAAAATAGAATACTGTTGTTTTGCAAAGCATCCAAAGGTTATGAAATGTTTTTAGATGCTATTACAGACTAAAAGAGTACTTACTAATACTAAACAATAGAGAGAAAACACCAGCTTTCCACAGCTTAAAAAAAAAGTTTCAAGGTCCTACTCCAAAAACATGTCTACTATAGTATTACATATTAATGAGAAACCCACTTTGGTGTGTGATGCAGATATTAAACACAAAAGATATCCTACAAGTTAAGAAAATGTTGAGAAAGGTGAAATTCTAAACAAATAATGCAGAAACAGAATGACAACTGAAATCTCAATGGCTTTAGGATTCTTCCATTATCAATTATATAAAATTAGAAATAAACTGGAAATTAAACAATACATTAGCATAACAGGGGTAGTAAAATAAATGGTTTTGAAGGCTAGGGAAGAGAAAGGCAGTTGAAATATTAATATAAATATTATGATATTTGATAATCCAACCATTACCTAAGCGTTCCACATTCCAAATTTCAGCAATTGCCAAGCAGGACTCAGTACTACTCAGTTCTCCCACTTGATGAACAATTTATTTCATCCTTAGTCTATTAGATTGTCTTTTTCCTACTCTCTGTTATTCTTAGATTTGTGTCTTCTCTAAAAATGCTCAAGAAACATGGGCTATGGATTTAATAAGCATCGTACTTTCTGTCCTCACTAAACACTTTTGTGATACTGGGCTACTTACTGCCTTATTCTTTCTTTTTTTTTTTTTTTTTTTTTAAAGTCTAGGGTCTGGAATCAGAGTACTTGTTTAAACTGCCAATTACCAGCTAAGTGATTTGGGACCAAGCTGGTTTCCCTTTCTAGCTCTCAACATCCTTATTTATAAAATGAAGAGGTTGAGATCCCTTGCAGATCTAAAAATCTAGAATCCAACTTTGACATGTAGAAACGTCTCTTCATTATATTTGGTTGGTTTGTCTTTCAACCACATTTACTTCTTCAATATTAGGAAAAGGTGGCACTAGTGTATCTAACAAGGATAACTAGCATTGTGAGGATATATTTCCATATTCTAGGTTGCTTTTGAGGGCTATGTGGTTGTAAAATAACTAGAAACATGTAAGTTCTCACAAGTTGTCTGGATACATCTTTATGCACTTAATGTGAGTGGGTACATTTAAAATACATAATAACATACAACACCTGTTGAGATTTCTTTTCCACACTTAGGGAGTATATATACACCTATACACATATATCAAGATTTCTCAACTTCAGTACTATTAACATTTTAGGCTGAATAATTATTTATTATAAGGAGCTATGCTGTGTCTATTGTGGGATGTTTAGCAACATCCCTAGCCCCTACCCACTAGATTTCATCAGTAGTATGAGTGCACACATATGCCCGTGTGCTCTTCCTCTCTCCAGCTGTGACAACCAAAATTGTGTCCAGATATTGCCAAACACTTCCTAGGAGGAGCAAAACTGCACCGGTTGAGAATCAGTGATACACACTGATGACAGTGTTTTCTCTCTCCAGGCACACATTCAACTGTTGGTCCCATAAGCATTCATTATAAATCCCACCCATCTCCTCTAAACCCTTAACCAGCTCCAAAGATGATAATTGGCCCCTCCAGAAACCTTCAACCGGAACAAAGGACTGGTTTCCTTTCTATCTTTTTTTTTTTTGAGATGGAGTCTCGCTCTGTCGCCCAGGCTGGGAGTGCAGTGGCACGATCTCGGCTCACTGCAACCTCTACTTTCCAGGTTCAAGCAATTCCTCTGCCTCAGCCTCCCGAGTAGCTGGTATTACAGGCGGGTGCCACCACGCCCAGTTAGTTTTCATATTTTCAGTAGAGACGGGGTTTCACCATGTTGGCCAGGCTGGCCTGGAACTCCCGACCTCAGGTGAGCCACCCTCCTCGGCCTCCCAAAGCGCTGGGATTACAGGTGTGAGTCACCGCGCCCGGCCCCAAATGGTTTCCTTTCTAATCCAATGAGCCCACATATGTTACACTAACTATACTGCATCTTTCCAATGTGGCACCTTTTCTGCATTCCCATATCCTTCCTTCAGACACCCATCACTCACTTGGCCTACCTGTCTCTAGCATCACTACCTCCCAAGCCAATCTTCACACTTTGCCAGTGTTCTTTCTAGAATAAAATGTACTCCTTGAAACAAAATTCAAACCCCTGAGCCTGTCCTTGAGACTCATCTAGTTGAGGCCTATCTCATCTTCTAACACTTCCTACATGCACCTTCAATCCAGCCCTCCCAAAATATTTTAGGTTCATTAAACATGCTGTGCTTTTTTTCTTGCTTCTATGTTTTTACATGCTGTTTCCCCAAGTGGTTAAAAATGTGAGTTGAGAAGTTAGGCTGTGTGATGATTAATCTTATGTGTCAACTTAGCTAAGTCATGGTACCCAGATATTTGGTCAAACACCAGTCTAGATGTCACTGTAAAGCTATTTTTTAAAAATGAGATTAACATTTAAATCAGTTGACTCTGAGTACAGCAGTATATCCACCACAGTGTGAGTGGGCCCCATCCAATCAGTTAACGGCCCTAAAAGAAAAAGACTGAGGTCCCTCAAGGGAGAAGGAATTCTGCTACAGACTGCTTTCCAACTGTAGGTGAAACATCAACTCTTCCCTGGGCTGCCAGCCTGCCCTACAGATTTCAGACTTGACAGCCTCTACAATAAATGTCACTCACACACACACACACACACACACACACACACACACACACACACACACACACCCCACCTCTCCTATTGGCTGTTTCTCGGGAGAACCCTAATATAGGCTCCCTGGGTTCAAAGCCTAACAGCACTGCTAATAAGCTGTGCAATGACCTCTGGCAAACAATATAACCTCTCTAACCTTCCAATTCCTCAACTGTAAAATGGAGATAGCAACTGAAGCTTCCTAACAGGGCTATTGTGAGCATTAAATTTAATAATGTATGTACTTTGTTTTGTACGATCTCTGGGACCTAAGAGCTCAATAAATGTTAGGGGTTATTACCACCTAACACCTACTTATTTCACAAGGAACTTAATACCGTCAGAAAAGCCTTCTCGAGACTCCCCAACCCAATGATATTAACGAGTATCCTAGTCCTATGTATCCCCCAAAGTACTCTGTGCATACCACAACACACCACTCTACTAAAAAAGGTAAGATTAAGAGACCATAAGCAAATTATAGGCAGAGATTATATCATGGGCATTAAACCTAACGGAATGCCTGGCACAAAGTAATAATTCAATAAATATTTATTTTTTAGGCTCTAGTAAAAGGAAGAAAACGCCTAGTGGTCCAGCTTGAGAAGAGCAAAGCCATTATCGATCAGTAAGTGCATCTCTACAACAAC
Organism: Mandrillus leucophaeus; assembly: GCF_000951045.1. Classification (NCBI taxonomy): domain Eukaryota; kingdom Metazoa; phylum Chordata; class Mammalia; order Primates; family Cercopithecidae; genus Mandrillus; species Mandrillus leucophaeus. The sequence goes on from NW_012103377.1 coordinate 154,270, forward strand.
AGGACCCTAAAGTTGGTTACAAAGACCTGCAATGAAGCCCACACACAGTACACATTTAAATGCCCACTCTTTCCATGCAAAAAGTGAAGAGTGAATCAGTTTTGATCCCACCTTCAAACACAATGCATGTTATGTAAACAAATATTCACTCAAGAGAAAAGAATTTCTATTCCAATGACAAAGGCCCATTAATTATAAACTTGACTATAAGTGTACCTCTCCCATACAACTACAGTTTCCAGATAAACTGATTTTGTTTTAAATCCTTAATTTACAACCTAGACCTTCTGGTAGCTCATGTGTGAAGAATATAAAACACACTGAATAAACAACAATTTCTGAAAGGTTTCTCCTCCCAAAAAGACAAATTTAATACTATTTATGAGTATCTCTCCATTATTGCCCTACAATATGACAGGGCTATTATTTTGATACCAAAACTTAAAATACCACAAACTATGCCTTTGAATGTGTGAAAGGAAAAGTGAATTTCTTCCCTGTCTTATAACATGTTTTATAATTTCTTGTCCCCAGCATGATTATTTATTCATCCTGTGGATTCTTAAAAACCTACTTTATATGCTGACCTTTAAGAACTCAGTTTTCACCTTTAAAAAAACCTTCCTTTCACAATATTCTTATTCTCCATTCCTCTTCCAGTCTAGAAGCTCACGTCCTATATGTTTCACTTGAATTTACAAGTATTCCTGCCATTCTTGGGGTTATATCTGACACAGGACAGTGGACAGCTTGTAAAGCTGGCCTTAAAGCACACTTGAACCAAATCTACTCACTGACACAAGAGCTCAATATGAGCCTATACAATCTTAAATATTATATCCCCAGTTAACAAAAAACAAAAAACCTAAGACACTAAAATTAAAACTGGAGCAGTAGGTATTAACCTAAGGTCAAGAAATCTGAAAATCCCCTGAAATTGTCAGCAAAGATTTGAATATCTGCTTACGTGCATTTTTCTAGAAAGAAGATCTACATATTTAACCAAACCTGAAATTCTGATTTGTTTAATCATAAGTACCAATGAGGATGCTCCAACTCGCCGTAAGAATAGAACTTTCAGATTTCTTCACATTCACAATTTTCATTAAGACCAGAAACACACTCACCCAAAGGTCCTTGCCCCTTGCTTTTGAGGTGGGTGTTTTCAGCCCCTACCTACAGTTTATTTCACTCACAGAAACATGTACAAATCAGAGATTTGGCTCCCTGATTGACTCCTCATATAACTCATCCAGGGGGGCTAATTAAGACATGGCCAAACTATGTCCATGCTTTAGTGAATATCAGCGCTCAAGCAAGTTTCACATAACCTGATTAAAATTGACTCAAAGTGTCTTACTTCAGTAATCACTTAGACAGAATGAATTTTACATTAGTGGGATCAAGCATGCACCAGGCCTCAGTGGAAATGAAAAGGGCTTATAGTAATAGGATTTATAAACCCACCCATTAGGTTAATGGCTAAATGATTTACATGTAACTTTCTCCCCCATCCCGCCTTCCCTCACCCTTTAACTCAGTAAAAACTATGCTTGGCATTTTCCACTGCAGTGCCACACACAAAGGAAATAGCCTTTCTATTTTGGGACATTCTAATTTCTAATAATGGCTTGGGTAGCTACCATTAACTCTTTCAAAGCACAAATAATTGACTAATAAAATTAAGTATTCTATAAGGCCTAAAAGTGCTTAATTGATCATAATTGTCTATTTGAGAAGAAGGCGTCAGGCTGGCTATGCTCAGATAATGAAGTTGGGCAATTCTGAAGCACTGCAATCAGTGTAATACTTACAGCTAAAAAGGACATTAGCATTTTCTAGAATCTGTAACATTTTCTTTATAACTGAGGTCATGGGAAAATCTGACCAGAAAACTTTGAGCTCCCAGCTCCCACAAATGGCAGATTTAACAACTTGTCCCTTGTCATTACTAAGCTCCTGGTCTGAAGCTCAATTCTGGAAGAGCACACAGCTGGTAGTCTGGAGAACCTGAAGTTGGACAGTGACCAAGGTGGTGCTGTCACCATTTTGACAGAAGCAATTTTGATTTCTAGAAAGCTCCTTTTTAGGATCAGTATGTGACAAAATAGTCATTGGAGTGTCCATAATTACTCTCTTCTTCAAATGAAGTGAGATGAGGGAGAACGTTTTAAGCCCTACACCTCAGAGGGTAATTCCCTTGCTCAGTACCAGAGCTAAATACTAAATTATGCTCTATCATGACCACACTTTCTACATGGCCTCTTAAAGCAACTCTTTATTTTTTACAAAGTGGCATCCCTTGCCCACCTCCATTCTACTATAAGTTCAACAAACAGATTCTATGAGCTAGCTATGATTAAAATACAGAGGGTTCCCACTTTACTTTTTTATTTTTATTTATTTTTTATTATTATACTTTAAGTTCTAGGGTACATGTGCACAGCGTGCAGGTTTGTTAATATACGTATACATGTGCCATGCTGGTGTGTTGCACCCGTTAACTCGTCATTTACATTAGGTGTATCTCCTAATGTTATCCCTCCCCTCTCCCCCATCCCACGACAGGCCCCGGTGTGTGATGTTCCCCACCCTGTGTCCAAGTGTTCTCATTGTTCAGTTCCCACCTATGAGTGAGAACATGTGATGTCTGGTTTTCTGTCCTTGCGATAGTTTGCTCAGAACGATGGTGTCCAGCTTCATCCGTGTCCCTACAAAGGACATGAACTCACCCTTTTTTATGGCTGCATAGTATTCCATGGTGTATATGTGCCACATTTGCTTAATCCAGTCCATCATTGATGGACATTTGGGTTGGTTCCAAGTCTTTGCTATTGTGAATAGTGCCGCAATAAACATACGTGTGCACTTTAAGAAAAAAAATCTTCTTTGAGAAAGATGGTCTAGTTTTACGGAAATGTAATTGTGTTCAACTGTCCAGAGAAACGTGTTGTAGACACATGTTCAGGCATACCTCTAGAATAAATACAGTTGACCCTTGAACAATGCAGAGGTTAGGGGCACCAATCCCCTTGCAGTCAAAAATCCATGTATAACTTTTGACTCCCTTAAAACTTAACCTATTAATAGTCTACCGTTGACCAGAAACCTTGCCAATAACATAAACAGTTAATGCATTATTTTGTATGTTTATATGTATTATATACATAAAAAACTAGAGAAAAAAATGTTCTTCTTACAATATGAAGGTGGGCAATAAGCTAGAAAAAAAATGATTTCTTACAATAAACTATAGAAAAAATGTTACTAAGAAAATCATAAGGAAGATAAAATATCTTTACTATTCATTAAGTCGAAGTAGATCATCATAAGGGTCTTCATCCTCATCATTTTCATGTCGAGTAGGGCTGAGGAGGAGGAGGGGCTGGTTTTGCCGACTCCAGGGTGGCAGAGGTGGAAGAACATTTATGTATTTACACAGTTCAAACTCATGTTGCTTAAGGGTCAACTATATATTTAAGAATCAATCAAATGACATATTCCCATTTATCAATCACATTTTCTCCTGTCCCATTATATTTTATACTTTCACTGGGAAGAATCCAGAGAAATTCTGAATCAAACAGAGATCAAGTTGAGAAAAGTAATTTAGGATGGAGATACAGAATATGAAGAAGCAATATAAAGGATATATGAGGTTTGGCTACTCACTGCTTTAAAAAAAGCAATCTCCTTCAGTCTTGAACTTTGTGCTTTTTTTTTTTTTTTGGGGGAAACAGGATCTCACTGTGTCACCCAGGCTGGAGTTCACTGGGGCAATCTTGGGTCACTGCAGCCTTGACGTCCTAGGCTAAAGCAATCCTCCCAAGTAGTTGGGACTACAGGCGCACCGCACCAAGCCTGGCTATTTTTTTTTTTAAATTTTTTTGTAAAGACGGGGTCTCACTATGTTGCCTACCCTGGTCTCAAGCAATCCTCCCACCTCAGACCCCCAAAGTGCTGGGATTATAGGTATAAGTCACTGCACCCAGCCTGTGCATTTCCACTCTCTAATTTGGTCAAGGCTCAAGAATTTGATATGAATTATAGGAAGCACTATATTGTCTTGTCATTAGGACCTCAAGAAGAACTCATTCATTCAAACACCAACAGTATTTACTAAACTCTTCTCATATGCTAGGTGTAGGTGGTAGGGAACACAACTGTAAATGATTCAGACATGATCCCTTCTCTCTTATAGTGCATAACCCCCAGTAGAGCAGAGAATCAAATAGGCAACTGGAAAATACACACATGCTACATACACACACATACATAACAGGGGCCCCTGGGGCAGGAGTAAAAGTCCATAAAAACAGATAATGTGTAAGGGGAAGGTGAGTATAGGGAATAACAGGAAAAGGAGGATGGAAGAACAGTGTTTGTGAAGATGCAAAGAACACAGAGAAACACTGAATGGTGAGTAAAAAAAAAAATTAAGTTTTAAAATGTATGGTTGAGGCTAGAATGTTCAGGGGAAATGGAGAGGGGGTAGGAGAGAGGCCCAATTGTGAAGGGCCTTATAAGTCACATTAAGGACTTTAAACTGGGGAGTGGCATAAGCAGACTGGCAGTTTAAAGAGTTCTCTCTGGCTATAAAACATCTGGAGAATACTTGAGGGGGCAGTGTCCAGGGAGATGTAATGAGGCCTGAATAGCATAATTACAGTGACACTGGAGATAGAGAATCACAGATATTTAGGAAGTGGAATCTACAGAACTTGGCACTGGGCTGGATTTGAGGCATTAGGAAGAGATAGGAGTCAAGAATGATACTCATGTTCCTGGCTTAACAACTGGGTAAACAGTGTCATCATTCACTGAGACAGGGAATCAGGGAAGGGAAACAGGTTGGCAAGCAGAACTGCAAGGGCAGTTTTGAAACTGAATAGGATATGCCTGTGGAACATCTCAATGGAGATCACAGAGAGGCAGACAGAAAAGAAGACGTTCAGCAGAGGGGATGTAAGGAATTTCAGGTACAAGAAATTCAATGCTTAACAGAGATGCAATATATTAATATGAATAAACCAAAGCAATAGCAGCATGCAGACAATAACAGAACCCTTCAAAATGCTTGGTACAGTTCACTGAAGGGGTAGCCGGAGAAAAGGTAGACTAGGCAAGGTAGCACCAAAATCCATGGTAATGGTGCTAGAGTGGCAGGTGCTCCATGGTTCTCCTGATTCCTCATTTCTCCTCCAGTACCTTCTGTTCCCTTTCAGCTATCAGATCTCCATTCTTTCTGTTACTATTGGCAGGTGTCACACAAACCAGGAGCCACTAGCATATCTGATGTAGGCTGCCATAGTCAGACAGTCAGGCACCACACAGTGACCTTTAATGAGAATGATCCTAACAGGTGGCTAGTGCTTAATACAAATAATTGTATTAAGCCTCTGAACAAGGTCAAAAAAGGAAAGCACCTTGCTTTGTCATGTGCAACCAAAACTACAAGCTGTGGCTTAACAAACAGCGGGCAAAACTTTTGCAATGGCTCCCTTCCTTGAGGCCATGTTGATAGGCTCAACAGGAAGACTGAACACCAATCAAGTCACAAGAGCCTCCTAGAGTCCTCTACACCTACATAACCACCCTTTTCACTGCCTCTCTTCTGCACTGGGGAGGAGGAAAGAGGTGGGGGTAGTTCTATTTTATGTTAAGTTTGGTGCTATTTGCTAGCAGTTACCATTTATACTTACCCAATAAAGATAAGTATACCCTTCCAGAGAAACTAAGTCATAAGTGATTATATTAATTGCTTTTGTCATGAACTAGATTTTATAACATCAAATGTCTCAGTTTTCATGGACCTTTAACCTCAGAGCAAGCCACTGTTCAGACACAACAGACAGCTTTGGGTGGATGGGGGTGGGAGGAGCCTATATAACCTTTTCTGAAAGACAAACACCTGTATCATGGCCCAGAAATTCCACTGGGTGGTAAGAAGCCAGGAGTCCTGTGACCTGCAGTGGGACTCCATGTGCTAATCTACAGCCTTTCTCCTTGACCTCTACATTCAAAAAAAAAAAAATCTTTCTTTCTCTTGGAGACAACTTCCTCTACTCCCATCCTCTTAAACCTTGCGACTGCAAATGGCATGGCTAGAACAAGCCACACACCACTGGCATGCCTGTAACCAGACAAAGAATCTAAGCAATAGATCAGATTCCTGTCAGCTGCAAAAGAGCCAGCATTTCAGCTGCTTCTCATTCTTTATTTTTAAATGGCAGGATGGGCTCAAGGGCATGGTGGCCTGTCACCCAAGAAGAGATTAAAGATTAAAAAAGATAAAACCAACACCACTGAGGGTATACAAACTCACAGGAGACTGGGAGTTGAAAAAGTGCTTCAGAAAAGCATATAAAACATTTATAAACCAGTTATAAGTGTGTTTCTCTTAGTGACATGGTAGAAGGAAACTGATTACGGGAGCAAGAGAAGAATCAAACCAGCTACAGATCAGTTCCTAGTCAATGGGACTAACAGACTAATTCTTCTGCTACTAATTTTTTAAATACTTACTTTCAGAATCCAGAGCATTAAAACGTTGGAATGCGCTCTCAACGATCAAGTTTCCTAGTCAATCGGTCCTCCAAACCAAAGAGCATGTAAAATTAAATGTAAGTCAATAAAATTTAAAGAATATGGTTAGGAAGAACTTACCTATGTAGAATACAAAATGTGATTTCTTTTTTCCCCTATACCACTACCATCACCGCCAGATAATTCTCAACTAATTCTTACAAGCTGAAGACCAACTTGGATTTTGATGTATAAACTGCTTTTGACGATATTTCATTTTAAACAGATAAACACTTTTTAAAAAAAAAATGCAAGCCGAAGACACCCTTTTGAGAAACTAAGAAAACAGATGTGGAAGCCATTTGTTTAGATGAAGAGGAATTTTCGCTTTTATAGGAATACAATGATTCATGAAGAGGAAAAAAGTCTGTCATCAAGTTTACTTCAATAGATACTCTTGGGTTTGAGGCAGCTTTCTAAATATGGCCATTGCTTTTCTTCACATCTCATCTCTCCTGAAATATCTCAAACTACCACTAACAAACATTACTTTTATTGTCTTTGTTCTTTTACATTTTCTGCTTAGTTAATATATTGTGCAGGGGAAAAACCACAACTCTGGTACTACAGCATTACATACTTGCTTTTATTGCTTAGGTACAAAATACCTACTGCTTTGGTGATCTATCACAAATATGTCAGCTTTAGAATATTACAACAATAGGAATACAAGAAACTCTAACAATAACTTCTTAAATAACAGTTCACCTCAACCCCAAAACGATAGAATAAGAGAATAGGGAAGTCTTCCCAAGAAGTCCTAACAAAGAGAAAAATCACCTTTCTTGGTTTGTGTTTACTGGAGACGCTAAGAAGAATTAAACAGGGAAGGCCAGGCGCAGTGACTCACGCCTGTAATCCCAGCACTGTGGGAGGCCAAGGTGGGTGAATCACCTGAGGTCAGGAGTTTGAGACCAGCCTGGCCAACATGGTGAAACTCCATCTCTACTTAGAAATACAAAAATTAGCCAGGTGTGGTGGCACACACCTATAGTCCTAGCTACTCAGGAGGCTGGGGCAGGAGAAACGTTTGAACCCGGGAGGTAGAGGTTGCAGTGAGCCGAGATAACGTCACTGCACTCCAGCCGCCTGGGCAATAGAGAGAGAGAGACTCACTCTCAAAAAAAAAAAAAAAAGAAAAGAAAAAGAAAAAGAAACAAAAGGGCATTAGGAAGGGCAACAGGTCTCTTCTGAGGGAATGACGGGGTTCATCCACCCACAATCAAGAGACTGTCTTCGGATGGCCACAGTGGCTCACGCCTGCAATCCCAGCAATTTGGGAGACTGGCGCAGGCAGATCACCTGAGGTCAGGAGTTCAAGACCAGCCTGGCCAACATAGTGAAACCCCATTTCTACTAAAAATACAAAAATTAGTCAGGCATGGTGGTGGGCACCTGTAATCCCAGCTACTCCGGAGGCTGAGGCAGGAGAACTGCTTGAATCTGGGAGGCAGAGAGTGCAGTGAGCAGAGATGGCGCCACTGCACTCTAGCCTGGGCAACAGAGTGAGACTCTGTCTCAAAACAAAACAAAACAAAACAGAGACTCTCTTCATATAACAACCCTCCTATGACTAGCACCAGAGTTCACACAATTCTCTTGTGATTTCATTATACTTGCCCACATTTTTGTGAACAACCCCTTTATCAAATCCTATTAATCCCAGTGTCATCTCTTTCCTGCCAGGATCCTGACTGACAGACCAAATAAATTTTAAAACAAACAAAAAAAGCAGTTTTGAAATGTCTTGCTTCAAACCTCATCCTCCTGAAAGTAGATTCACATGAAGCAACACCTTTTGAAAATCTAGGCCTTTTTTTTTTTGAGAGGGAGTCTATCTCTTGTCATTCAGGCTGGAGTAAAATGGCGTGATCTTGGCTCACCGCAACCTCCGCCTCCTGGGTTCAAGTCATTCTCCTGCCTCAGCCTCCCAAGTAGCTGGGATTATAGGCACCTGCCACCATACCCGGTTAATTTTTGTATTTTTAGTAGAGACGGGGTTTCACCATGGTGGCAAGGCTGGTCTCGAACTCCTGACCTCAGGCGATCCACCCGCCCCGGCCTCCCAAAGTGCTGGGATTACAGAAAATCTACGCTTTTAAGACTTGTAAATAAGAAGATATGCTGTGAACTTTCTTTAAAGAGCAAGCCTTTGATATCTCTCTTTGACCATGACATATTAATAATGCTCAAATTTAAATTTCCGTTAGCCCAACTTTATCCCAAAGAGAAAGAAAAACAGTATAAGACTACCTCCACCTTATGATCTTGACAATTTTGGAAATTACTATATTATTAATATATGTTAATTTACATAGTTATATTTCCATGTATATTATTTAAGTCTCTAATTACACTGCACATTAACATTGAGGATCAGGACTGTGTCTTAACATTTGTTTTCCTCATACTAAATCATGCCTTGCAACAGTTCCTTTAACAGAGGATATATCTGAAAAATAATTTCTTGACAGTTGGAAATAGTATCAACAGTAAAAGAACATAAGCAGAAAAGCTAGCCCCAAGAGATATGCTTGGTTACTTTGGTATTTTCTTATTTGGCATGCCTTATCAAATGATTCTGCCACCAGAAGAAAAATAAAAGCCTCACTGTTAGGTGAATATAAAATTTTAGGAAAACAGCTGTATAACCATCAAGATTATTTTCCACAAGTAGCCAACATGAAACAGAATTTACAACAGAGGCAGGAAGAAGAGTAGGTGTAGTTAGAATAGAAGGAAATGAGGAGGCTCAACAAGAATTAATTACTGGTAATTACACATGCTACAGCCTCTCTTCTTTCTCCACCCTCTAGCTAATCAACAGTGGGAACAGATGTGGTCTGTGGTATTGGGGAGGGGGGTGCTTAACAGCTGTTTGGAGAACATGCCATTAAAAAGCAGCCTTGTCCACAGAAACCCAAGAGTTTTAGTGTTTGAAAGAAAAGAGGTAATGAATAATGACCACAGTCTTACTCTGAACTTCAGCTCATTCAGGCCAACGATAAAAAAGAAAGTCTTTCTCCTGATTTCTAATAAACTATGGCAGTAGCTTTGATATTTTCTGTTATAAGAGTACCTCAATATTTCAATATTTGAATCTATTTCACATATCTCACCCAAGTAGTCCCAAAACCAGTATAAAAATTCAACTTTATTACGTAAATTTTCAATAAATCTTAACTATGATAATGATTATCACAAGAAACACTCTAAAACTCCTACTATAAAGAATACCAAATTAGGATGAAATAATCCTAAATTTGCTAAACCATCTTTTTGGACATTTTTTCGTGGATAAGAACTCTATGCAACATGGAACTCGGAACATCCGAGCTTACTTCTTATAAAATCTGAAGCATGTGGTACACTGTCAATGCATATAATCATTCCTAAAAAATAAAAAAAGAAACCAAGTTTCAGAGATAAATCAAAAAAACAATACAACCGGCTGGGCGCAGTGGCTCATGCCTGTAATCCCAGCACTTTAGGATGCCAAGGCAGGTGGATCATGAGGTTAGGAGTTCAAGACCATCCTGGCCAGCATGATGAAACTCCATCTCTACTAAAAATACAAAAATTAGCTGGGTGTGGTGGCCCACACCTGTAATCCCAGCTACTCGGGAGGCTGAGGCAGGAGAATTGCTTGAACAGGGAGGCAGAGGTTGCAGTGAGCTGAGATTGTGCCATTGCACTCCAGCCTGGGCAACAGGGCAATACTCCATCTCCAAACAAACGATAACAACAAAAAAAAAAAACAATCAAGGCTTTAACAGTTTAGCGTACTAATAGAACAAAAGTTCCAACATGTTTGTGCTTCCTCCAAAGTCTGATGACTACCAGTTGGGCGGGGTCAGTGACATCTCCTACCTCATCTAGGATACCTCCAAGTTTCAAGGAATGAGGACAGGTGACACAGGTATGGCTTCTGGAATTCACAGTTGACTGCTACTTATGATCTGAAACCCTTACGCTGGAATAGCAGAGAAGATTTTTGTCTTCGGAACCATTTAGGCTCCAAAAGGCTGTATAATAAGTCCATTTGTTCACAAATCCAAAGCAGTGCTCAATAAATGATTATGCCACTGATTGATAGTAAGCATATTGTCTGCTTTTGCTGAAATGTGCAACTGTGTTAGAACCTCTGAAAGTTCTTGAGCAGCTTACTGCAAGTCCTTCTTAGGTTAAATGTGTTTATATATATATATATATATACACACACACACACATATAAAAATAAATAAGTGGGGGGCTGCATATACACGTAAAATGAGCGTACATATTCATATACATTTGCAGGATATGACACTAATTTCTCATATCTAATCTTATTAAACTGAACTTGCATATTCTCAATTTTACTTCTGTGTATTTTTGGGGCAACTTCAAAAATTTCATTCAGTTTCAGTATATGTAAATTGCACAAAACTATGATTCAATCCTGTTGGGGATAATTAGAGAAAGATGAAGCTGCAGTTGAGAATAGGAAAGGAAGGTAAAAGCTAATGTTGGAACAGAAATAAAGATTTTTAGAATGAAGCCACACTCTGACGGCATCTAAGTCAGCAGGAGGGGGCAGGATGTGAGTGGGGAGCTCCAGGGAGATGGACGTCAACAATTTCTCCATTTAAAAATCAGAAAGGCAACGAATAGTGCCAAAGAAAATTAGCCATAGTGGAGGAGGAGAAATGTCTCAGAGCATGCTTATCTGCAACAAAGCCAATTTTCTCTTAAGGGATAGTAAATGAAAAAGAAAATGGATCCCTTATTGCTAAATAAAAGAATAAAAAGGGTCATTTGTATTACGTTGAGAAGATTTAAATGAATGTAAATACTGTTTGTTCTTAAGAATTCCCATAGACACACCCTAAACTTCAAACCTCCTGCAACTATAGTTTCTATGAAGTCTAAAGTTCTGAGTTAATTTCTACATCTAACCACAGTTTTCAGGAACCTCTTCCTCCTGAAGAGTAAAGGACTATACCCTTCCTTTGCAATTCACCAGGATAAAGCTATTCTTTTTGGTGTACTCTGTAAATCCACCTTTAGATCCTGAGAAATAATTCTAATTATCTGCAAAAGAGTACATAAGAAAGTTTAAATTAATCCTTCATCCTGAATTATGTTGCTTTTCTGCATCAGCAAAGACACATTACCATGCAAAATAATGAGCTTTTTTTCTTGATAGAGAATATATTTGGGAGAGAAATGGGAGTTTCTGGCAAAAAATAAAGGCTTCATTACTTTAGCTTTAAATGTAAATTTGGCACTCAGCGGCTTGCAAGTTAGGACAGTTTTCCTTACACAAGATAAGATGAATTATATTTTATTCCTTAGTTCTTAACAAGAGTCACTTCCTTAGACATACCTAACCCTTAAACAAAGGCTGTTCTTTGTCATAGCTAGGGAAATGTTTTTATTACTGATGTTCTTTAAATACGAATAGAAATCTCTTTTCCATACTCATGCTTATAACAAGCTGTTACTTCAGCAAAGAAGATCTAAAATGAATATAGAAAAAAGGGGACTATTTGCTTTCTCTGTGAACATTACACATATCACCCGACCTAACGGAAAGGCCTTAAAAAAAAAAAATCCATGAACACAGGCCCTTTCCATGTATTTGTGTCTTCAATTTCTTTCATCAATGTTTTATAGTTTATAATGTATAGGTCTTCTACCTCCTTGGCTTAATTTAATCCTAAGTATTTTATTCTTTTTAATGCCATTGCAAATGAGATTTCTCTTAATACTTTTTTTCAGATAGTTTATTGTTAGTGTATAGAAACAACTGAGTTTTGTATGTTGATTTTGTATCCTCCAAATTTACGGAATTCACTTATTAGGTCTAACAGTTCTTTGGTGGAGTCTTTAGCGTTTTCTATATATAAGATCATGTCATCTACAAACATTTAACTTCTTCCTTTCTGATTTGCATGCCTTTTACTTTTTTCTCTTGCCTAACTGCTCTGCCTAGGACTTCCACTACTATGTAGAATAGAAGTAGTAAAAGTGGGCATCCTTATCTTGTTCCCAATCTTAGATGAAAAGATTTCCACTTTTCACCGTTGTGTGTGATGTTAGCTGTGGGCTTGTCATACATGGCTTTTATTGTGTTGAGGTACTTTCCTTCCATATCTAATTTGTTGAGGGGTTTTATCATGAAAGGATATTGAATTTTGTCAAATGCTTTTTCTGCATCTATTATCATATGATTTTTATCTTTCATTCTGTTAATGTGGTGTATCACATTTACTGACTTGCATACGTTGAAACATTCTTATACACCAGGGATAAATCCCATTTGATTATGATGTATGATTCTTGTAATGTCCTGTTAAATTCGGTTTGCTAGTAGTATTTTATTGGGGATTTTTGCGTCTGTGTTCATCAGGGATACTGGCCTGTAATTTTATTTTCTTGTAGCATCCTTATCTGGCTTTAGTGTCAGGTTAATGCTGGCCTCATAAAATGAATTATCATCTTTAAAATGAGAATTAATGTTGTTAAAGTATCCATACTCCCCAAAGCAATCTATGGATTCAATGTCATTCCTATCAAAATTCCAATGGCATTTTTCACAGAAATAGAAAAAACAATCCTAAAACTTGCATGAAACCACAACAAAAGACCCCAAATAGCCAAAGTAATCTTAAGAAAGAACAAAGCTGGAGGCATCACACTCCCTGATTTCAAACTGTATTACAAAACTATGGTAATCAAAACAATATGGTACTGGCATAAAAACAGATACAAAGACCAATGGAACAGAACAGAGAACCCAGAAATAAACCCTTGCATACATGGTCAACCAATCTTTGACAAGAGGGTCAAGAACTCACAATGGGGAAAGAAAAGTCTCCTCAATAAATGGTACTGGGAAAACTAGATATCCACATACGAAAGAATAAAATTAAATCCTTGTCTCATACTATATGCAAAAATTAACTCAAAATGGATCTAAAACTTAAATGTAAGACTGGAAACCATAAACTCCTAGAAGAAAATATAGGGGAAAAAAGCTCCCTGACATTGGTGTTGGCAATGATTTTTTTTAGATATGACACCAAAAGCACAGGCAACAACAGCAAAAATAAATAAGTAGGACCGCAACAAACTAAAAAGAAAGCAATCAACAAAACGAAAAGACAACCTACAAAAATGAGAGAAAATATTTGCAAACCATTTATCTGATAAGGGGTTAATATCTGAAACATATAAGAAACCTACACAACTCAATAGCAAAAAAACAAACCACCAGATTAAAAAATGGCCTGTAATCCCAGCTACTCAGGAGGCTAACGTGGGAGGATCACTTGAGGCCAGGAGTTCAAGACCAGCCTGGGCAACATGGCAAAACCTGGCAAAACCCCATCTTTACAAAAAATTAGAAGGGCATGGTGGCACATGCCTATCCCTGTAGTCCTAGCTACTGGGGTGGCTGAGGTGGGAGGATCTCCTGAGCCTGGGAGGTAGAGATTGCAGTGAGCCCTGACTATGCCACTATACTCCAGCCTGGGCCACAGGTGAGGCCATCTCAAAAAAAAAAAAAAAAAAAAAAATTAGCCAGGCCTGATCATGATGATGCACACCTACAGACCCAGCTACTTGGGAGGCTGAGGTGGGAGGATCACTTGAACCCAGGAGTTTGAGGCTGCAGTGAGCTATGATTGTGCCATTGCACTACAGCCTAGGCAACAGAATGAGACCCTGTCCCTAAAAATAAAATAAAAATAAAAAATAAAAATAAATGGGCAAAGGACCTGAATAGATATTTTTCCAAAGAAGACACAGAAACGGCCAACAGGTATATGAAAAGGTACTCAACATCACTAATCATCAGAGACACGCAAATCACAACCACAATGACGTATCATCTCACATCTGTTAGGATAGCTATATACAACACGTTTACAAGGTTGTGAAGAGAAAGAACCCTGGTACACTGCTGGTGGCAATGTAAACTGGGATAGCCATTATGGAAAGCAGTATGGAGGTCCCCCAAAAAATTACATCCAAAGGAAATGAAATCAGTTATCTTGAAGAGGTTTATCTGTATGCCCATGTTCACTGCAGCATTATTCACAATGGCCAAGATATGGAAACAACCTAAGTGTCCGCTGAGGGATAAATGGTTGAACAAAATGTGGGACGTATACACACATACAAAATGGAATGTATTATTTGGCCATAAAAAAGGAAATCCTGCCATTTGCAACAACATGGATGAACCTGGAGGACATTATGCTAAGTGAAATAAGCCAGCCACAGAAAAACAAATGCTGTATGATGTAATTTATATGTGGAATCTAAAAACATTGAACTCATAGAAGCAGAGAGTAGAAGAGTGGTTATCAGGGTCTGTCTGGGGAGTGGAAGAAATGAGAAGACATTGGTCAAAGGGGATGAACTTTCAGTTATAAGATGAACAAGCTCTGGGTATCTATTGTACAGCATGCATAGTGATGGATGTGTTAATTAATTTGGTTGCGGTAATCACTGCACAATGTATATGCATATCAAATCATCACACTGTACACCTTTAATATATAATCTTTGTCAATTAAATATTTTTTTAAAAAAAACGTTGCCCTTTAATATTGTCTGACTTTGCAAGAAAGTAATGACTTTTAAAAGTGAAAAAGGGATTAAACATACAATCAATCATTCAGAATCACACTACTGTAACAACTGCCAGTGTTTGTGGTACTCTGCTCTTGTTTTTTGTAAAACGCAATCATTTTTTCGAAATTCACACAATTTTCTTCATCTATCTAGAATTTAGTATGTATCCAGATATACCTCTGTCCTACAAAGCTCCAATTCTGTCCTTCACCATGGAATAGTGCTGGTCACCCCTAATAAATATGCCTCTCCATTATATTCAGTCACTCATGAGACCATTTTTACACAGGCAAGGATCAAAGGGGTTTCTCTGGATGTTTTGTTCCAGTTAAACTGAACACATTACAGGATACTACATCCTTAAAACCTCAAGTTCCCTGAATCACTCATGGCAAAAATACAGTCTTTGGATGTTAGCCTGGATTTTTTCTTTCATTCTGTACAATGTGAACATATAAGCAGAAAGAGAAAAAGGAAATTTATTATCTTACTGAATTAACTTGTAACACTTAAGAACCTAACAAGTGATAACTCATTTTTAATATCAGCTATACATTTGAGAGATTCTCCAGTTGTCAAGTGCCTTTTCAAGCTAAACTCCCTAACTAATATTTTATCTGAATATGACTGACCTGAATTTTTGCATCATGATATCTTAACTTGGTGAATCATCTTAAGATTACTGTCAGTTGGTCGCTTCTCCTTATATGATAACTACGTGTTTTCTGTTTAGTGCAGAACAGTGTACCTGCACCTATCTTTTCTACTGCACTCCAGCGGACATTTTTATTATATTAGTGTCTACTTCAATTCCCACTGCTGCTTACCTGTGAGACCTATAACTTAGGAGGCGCTAAGAAAATAAAAGGTTTATGTGATGTTTTATTTTTATTTATTTATTTTTTGAGACAGAGTTTTGCTCTGTTGCTCAGGCTAGAGTGCAGTGGCACAATCTCGGCTCACTGCAGCCTCTGCCTCCTGGATTCAAGTGATTCTCTTGCCTCAGCCTCCTGAGTAGCTGGGACTACAGGCGCACGCCACCACATCTGGCTCATTTTTTGTATTTTAGTAGAGACGAAGTTTCGCCATATTGGCCAGGCTGGTCTCGAACTTCTGACCTCAGGTGATCAGCCTGCCGCAGCCTCCCAGTTTTACGTATATTTTAAAAAATATATGTAAAACAGTATTTTACATCATCTAGGCAGGCTCAGCGGATCTATTTAGAAATATAAATCTTGGCCAGGCACAGTGGCTCATGCCTATAATCCCAGCACTTCAGGAGGCTGAGGAGGGCGAATCATGAGGTTAGGAGTTTGAGACCAGACTGGCCAACATGGTAAAATCCCGTGTCTACTAAAAATACAAAAATTAGCCAGGCATGGTGGCTTGCACCTGTAATCCCAGCTACTCAGGAAGCTGAGGCAGGAGAATCACTTGAACCCTGGAGGCGGAGGTTGCAGTGAGCTGAGATTGCGCCAGCTTGGGTGACAGAGTGAGACTCCATCGCCAAAAAAAAAAAAAATTTATATATATATAAATTTTGCAGATAACATAAATGATAGAATTACTTGATTATCTTCCCCCAAAAAACTAAGCAGAAATTAGATTTCTAGAACAACGCTTTCTAAGAGTACTTCCTACAATGATGGAAATGTTCTATATCTGTACTAACTGAAGTCACTAGCCACATAATGGCTATTGAGCACTTGAAATGTGGCTAGTGTGACTTAGAAACTGAATTTTTATTTGACTTTAAATAATTTATTCAAATAGTCACCTGTGGCTAGTGGCTACCATACTGGACAGTGCAGAATCAGAACACTGATATCTGCACAAGTAATGTAAGGAAAACTGTTATTAATTGGGATATATTTTACGAATGGTGTGGAGACTAAAAAATGGTTGAGAATGGCCTGGTATTTTTATTAGCCTAAAAAAAGAAATAAATCAAGAAAAGACTTTAAAGATCAAGTTGGTGTTAAGAATTCTTAGAAGCACAGCCTAAAATTTCACAAAGCAATTAAATTTGTCCATAAAAGAAGGTATTTTGGCAGTCTGAAGGCGGAAAATAGATTTTCCTATTTCTCAGGCCAAAAATTCACAGTACAAAAGAGTGTAGGTAAGGTTATGGTTGACTAGAAAGCAGAAATGGTTACCAACATACCTACACATTATATATTGCACTTGTGAAATTTAGATAACTCAAGTGACAGGGCTCTGTGAAAAAACTACAAAGCACTACACACATATATCACTATGTACTTTCACTACTGCTATTATTGTTATGGTTCTTGCCTGCAAGGAACTTGCAAACAGGTAACTGCCAAGGTTTTGCTGGCTGACCATAGGTTTTGGTGGATATATGGACAGTGATACCACTTTATTTGTACTGAAAACATGACAACCGTGGCTATCATTGGGTCTTAACATCGTTTACTTTTTTTAACAGTAAACTGAGTAGTACTTTAACCCAAATTGTGGACCACTGGTGTACACACAATAATTGAAGGAACAATATAAGAATCTAGTACATGAAAATGGCTCACAATTTCAGTGTTTGGGTCTCTATTAGACCTCAAGGCATGTGATTCATCCCTGAAGGCATGTTCCCTGGATCTTTTAAAGAGAATTATAGTATCTCCCCTCATTAAACAACAACAAAAATCAAACATGTATGCTTGGGTTCCAGGACTTTCTAGGTTCAAGTTTAGGTATTTACTACGTTTTCAAATAAATTCGTTTTACCTTATTAAGACAGATTAGCCACTCCTGTGGAAACATGGTAGAAGTGGGGACTGATTTAATAAGGGTTTGGCATCAGTAATTCATATAAAAAACAGAAGTCAAATCTTCCATTACCACTGGAACAGAATAAAACTATATTATTGGCAGTACATGGGGACAACTGTAAGGGACTCAAACACTTCCTCCACACCATGGATGTAAGGGGGAAAAAAAGGATACCCTCTGAGGGTAAAACCCACTTGCACAATGGCTAAGGTAGCACTCTGTTGAAATCAACCAAGAGACTCTCTAAAGGTGTTTACCTAAGCTCAGAATTTGGAAGCCTCTACATGTTTCCAAAGGTGATATAAGTTTAATCTTAGGAAGCAGGCCTGGAATGTGCTTGTCACTTAGTGAACTGTATTGTAGCTTGGTTTGAAAAAGATTGTGTGAACAAAGGAAAATGGTCAGCATAAAAATAAGTCCAAAGACCCAGACAGTGGCAAGATTTACTGCTCAGCATTACTTAGGGAAAACCCAAATAGTCTCTGTGGCAGGTGTGTCCTAATCATGGATTATCTATCCAAGTCCCTTTGTTTTGATTCCATTCTCACCAAGCAACCTTGTGATTGTAATTTGGCTTCCCATGTGGGTTGTCTATAAAGAGAAAATGCACTAATCTCTCAGTTCGACCTCACCAGTCTAATTAACAGCTGCAGTTCTCATTTCAGATGAACAAATTGGCATTAGGGCAAGTACATGTGAGTCTGACCATCCACAGTGTGCTAACAGGGTTGGATTTCTGAGCTTCTAAGAATATAAGCTCCTCATTCACCACTGAACCTCCTGTGCCTAGAACAGTGCATGGTTCCTGACAGCTACTCAGTAAATACCAGGCTGAGATCCAGAGACCTAAGATGACTTCTTCTAGCATTTTTCAATTCAAATTACAATATATACTAAAATTGGCATAAATGCTCGGTATAAAAGGATCAGAAAATGGATTCCACTACAAATAAAATATTTAAGTACTATAGCATTAATATGACCTAATGCTAATTTACTTGATACAATACACATTAAGCAATTAGAAATGCTTTGTTTTTAGGCCTAAAACATCATTTTCTCTTGAAAAACTTCCCCATGACAAGCAAAAGCATTCAAAATCATTCAGAAGCTTAACATATTCAGTACTCAAAATGGTCGTTTTTTTTAAAAAGCTCGCTTTTAAAAGTGTAAAAATTTCTCCCACTGAAAATATTTTGAAAAGAGCTAGCCCGACATTTCTCTTTTTCACCTTTCCCTAACTCTGTAATTTACTCTAATATCCAGTGGGGTTATTCCGTATCAGATCCAATAAAGGCAACAATTAATAAACAGTGCTGCTCAATTATCCAGTTCCACACTTTCATTATAGCAAAGCACGTCTGGCTTTGCTAGAATGTCACAAAACCAAAACCCAGAGATTCCATCTTCAGCATTGGGCAAAAATAGCCTCTTACAGAAAACAATGATAACCTCCAGACAATGTAAAAAGCCACTATCTGAAGGCACTGGAATGCAACAAAAAACCTGCCAAAAATGGAGGGATGTCTACAATTGGTAAAAAGGAAAGGCACCAGGCAACATGCCCATTTCTTCTGGCTTGAAGAGCCAGAAGACAGAGTTCAGGGTGACTACCATCGCTGGAAAAAAAGAAAAGACACAAATTACCAATATCAGCAATGAGAGATGACACCATTACCAATTCTAGATATTAAAAGGATAAAAAGGGAATGTTATTTAAAAATTTCGTGCCAATAAATCAGACAAATTTCTTGAAAGACACAAACTATTATACTAAAGCTCACTCAAGAAGAAACAGACAACCTGAGTGTCAAAGAAACTGAATTTGTAGTTAAAAATTTTTAAACAAATGAAAGTCCAGGCCCAGATAGCTTCAGTGGTGAATTACTCCGAACATTTAAGGACAAAATAATACCATTTCTACACAAACGCTCCCAGAAAATGGAAGAGGAAGGAATATTTCTCAATACATTGTGAGGGCAGCATTACCCTGGTCTGACCAAGACTTACAAAGATATTACAAGAAAAGAAAATTTCAGACCAATATTCCTCATAAACATACATGTAAAAATTCCAAACGTTTTAGTAACTAAAAATTCAAAAATAAAGTATTCATAGACCATGACCAAGTGGGGTTTATCCCAGAAATGCAAGGTTGACTTAACACCTGAAGAAGCAATCATTATAAATCACCATATTAACAAACTAAAATATAAAACAGAACAAAAGAAGAAAAATCTTATGATCATTTCAATAGACATAGAATAGGCATTTGAAAAAATCCAACACTCATTAAAAAACTCTCAAGAAAGTAGAACAAAAAGGTATTTCCTCAACTTGAAAAAGGATATATAAAAAAAATCTTCAGCTGACAACATACTTAATGCTGAAAGACTGAATGCTTTCACCCTAATATCAGAAACAAGATAAGGATTTTTTATCTCACCACTTCTATTCAACAGGATACTGGACCAACATGCATTGGCTTCACTGGTGAATTCTACCAAACATTTAAAGAACAGCATCTCAAATTCTTCCAAAAGTAAAGAGGAAGGAACCATTCCAACCTCATTTTACAAGGCCAGCATTACCTTGATACCAAAGCTAATCAAATATATGAAAAGAAAAAGAAAACTACAGGCCGATCTCCTGATGAACACAGATATAAAAATCCTCAATAAAATACTAACAAACCAAATTCAACAGCACATTAAAAAGGATCATATACCAACATCAAGTGGGATATAATAATAACCACAAATACGTATTGTGGTAAGGTGGTGAAATGCTGTAGAAAGAGCTCAAGCTATGTCAGATTGAACTACAAGAAATGGCTGATATTCAACCATTTTTGCTCTTAAAAAAAGATGGCAATTATATATGTTACAACCATTAGTAGGGTTTGGACACAGACTGGAGCCAAAATGACTGCATTTGAATCCTGGCTCTACTCATTATTAGTTGTGTGACTTTGTGTATGTTACATAACCTCAGTTTTCTCAACTGTAACATGGGTATACAGCGGTACCTACTTCATAGGCTTGTTCTGAGGAGTTAATGAGTTAACATATATAAAGCCTCTAGAACAGTGCCTGGCTCATGGTAAAACTAGGTCAGTGTGAGCTATTATGCATTAAATCCTGGCTCTGGCACTTCCTTTTTTAGTGACCTTAAGAAGGTTCTTCAACCTGTTTCCTCAAATGGTAAAATGCAGAGGTTGAATTTGACTACCTAAAAAGTCAGGACCAGTTCTTAAATTATATTATTGTACAAATGTAAAAGCAGAGGACAAAAGCCATACTACATGAACAAAACAATATCATTTGCTAAATGATTGTCTGAGGTCATTCTTTAGTTTCTCTTGGAACTCACACATGGACCTCAAGGTTAGAAATCAATGTCTAGGCCAGGCGCGGTGGCTCACACCTGTAATCCCAGCACTTTGGGAGGCTGAGGCAGGTGGATCACGAGGTCAGGAGCTCGAGACTAGCCTGGCCAAGGTGGTGAAACACTGTCTCTACTAAAAATACAAAAATTAGCTGGGTGTGGTGGTGGGCACCTGTAATCCCAACTACTTGGGAGGCTGAGGCAGGAAAATCGCTTGAACCCAGGAGGCGGAGATTGCAGAGAGCCAAGATGGTGCCACTGCACTCCAGCCTGGGTGACCAAAAAAAAAAAAAAAAAGAAATCAATGTCTAATCAGTTCCTGGATTGAAATCAATTAGCTGAATCAGTAGTGTCCAGTAAAATGGCTTCCTATCTTATTTTTATAGCAAACTACTTCATCTCCAGTCATTCCAAGAAGTTCAACAGACATAACCGTTATTTGTTTAAATCCGACAATGTGCTGAGTGCCAAGAACGTTTACATGCTGAGTGTAGAGTAACATCACAAAGCAGTTAAAATGATAAATGTCAACCCAGAGCCAACCACCTCGGTTCAAATCCTAATTCCATTGTTACATCTGTGACCTTAGGTGAGCAATTTAACCTCTCTATAGCTGCTTTCCTCTTCTGAAAAAAAGGAAAAATAATATCACAGGGTTTCTATGAGGATTAAGTCATGTATGTAAAATACTTAGGATAGTGCCCAGAGCATAGGGAAAAAACCCATATTAGCTAGATCAAAGTCAGATGATTTTTCAAAAGCTCTCAAAACCAAAATAATTTTAGCATATTTTAGTTCAGCAAATAAGGGTAGGCCATCCAACATGTTAAGGATGCCTCTCAAGACAAGTAGCTCACGCCTGTAATCCCATCACTTTGGGAGGCCAAGGTGGGCAGATTGCTTGAGGTGAGGAGTTCGAGACCAGTCTGGCCAACATGGTGAAACTCCATCTCTACTAAAAATACAAAGATTAGCCAGGCATGGTGGCGGGCACCCATAGTCCCAGCTACTCAGGAGGCTGGGGCAGGAGAATCGCTTGAACCTGGGAGGCGGAGGGTGCAGTGAGCCGAGATCGTGCCACTGCACTCCAGAGCAAGACTCCATCTTGGGGGAAAAATAAATAAATAAAGTAGCAACACATTATCCAAAACTTAGATGCCAAGCTACTCTTACCTTGTCTCATAAAAAGGAAGAAATTATTAAGAATATATGACCACTCTAATCACAGGTAAATCTGAATAACAAATCACATCAAATAAAGTCACTTACTAACTAGAACATCTTTAGTTTTTTGCTCTTTAAACAATTCCATCTTCCATTTCCAAAACGTATACAAATATTAAAATAATGCTTTTCTTTTAACTTGGTATTACTAATTCTTATTGACATCGGATATATGCACAACTATTTACAAGACCATATAACATTACTTTTAACTGTGTATACTTTCCACCCTGAACCATTAAGCCAGTCCTTTGTTTCACTTCCTCTTTATATTAGTAGCCAAGTGATTACCTGCCCATACTTTCAGTTTCTTTAGCCCATAGAAGCAATTAATGGCAACAAAAAAGCTTAAATGCTTTATAGAGAAAGTTCAACTCTGTACCCATTAAAGAACTCCCTTCATCTCTCCCCACTCACCTTAGCCCTTGGCACCTACCACTTAAGGATTCCATGAGGATGAGAGATAGACAGCAGTCTTTTTCCCAAGATCCCAAAAGGCAAATATATCTACTTCTTACTCTACTGTAACTGCCAGTGAAATTGCATAGTGCACCTGTGTTGTGTGCACCTGCACACTTAAAAATGGTTAAGATGGCAAATTTTCCATTATGTGTTTTTTAAAACAAGACAACACAATAAGCTTTTTAAAATAAAAAATTAAAGACAAAAAGTTAATTATTTGAAAAAATATATTCACCTAATAACTTTTCCATTGCCTTAACAGGAACATATAATACAAATAGAATGCTATTAAAGTTCTTCCCAAAACAATACAATCTCAGCATTTCAAGTAATTTTAGCCCTACACACCCAAGTTAGTTGCTCAGAATGCCTTTAGTGTAACCAAAACTTAACAAGACATTTTCCCTGTGAGCAGGATTTTACCAAAATATGCATACAGCAAGGATGATTAGAAAGTTACTTGGTCAAATCTTTTTGTATTGTATTTCATGAGCACAAACCCAACTTAGCTGAAACTCCCCCTCCCTCAAAAAAGCAGAGATAAACTGATAAAACTGTATGTAAGTCTGCCTATTACCGCTACTGGTTTTTAAATATGCCTTGAGAAAGCTTGGGATTCGGTCAAACATTGCTGAAAAACACACATCTTGACCCAGTACTGAATCCTAAGAATAATGTCCATCAATAACTGAAATAAAGAAATCCTCTGAAGTATCAATTACCAAGCATTAAACAAAAGATTTGCTTGAGTTTGAAGGAAAAGCAATTCTGGTTAAGAAAAGAATGAATGAGAAATACACTTTCAGCTTGTCTTAGGCCTAGATCACATTCATCAACAATTTCAAGCTCATGTTCTTCCTGGTTCAGTTTTGCTATCATTTGTTCGTATTTAAATAGTTTACAGGCACCCAGTTTTTCTTTCTCATACTACTGGCTGCCACAATTCTCAACTACAGATTTTTTAAATGTCATAAGCACTTGAGAAAATAAGAAATAATCATGTAAAAACACAGTGAGAATAAACCAAAGCAGTTTCTCCATCAGAAAATGAGGCCCCGTGCTTTGTGACAATCGTTCTAGGGAAGTTGTTTTGACAGTCATCAATAGCAAATAGAAATTTGTCCCTAGCCTATATTAAATAAAATATTTAAGTACAGTTTTGTAAACTCCAAACTATTCGCAGATCTATAACAAGGTTGAGAAAGGCACAAACTACTGTCTTTTCACATGCTTTGCTATAGCTTATAGCTTTTCCTGAATAGTTTCCAGCTCTTAACCAATTTAGGAAAAGAAAAGGGGGGAAAATGCTGTACAAATCAGATCTACCCAACTAAACTGGGAAAAAGAGGAGAAAAGAGCCTTTAAAAAAAAACGTGCATGCAATAATTATGTTTTCCTACTTTACCCCCTTCCTTCACCATGCATTACATTATCAGCGTGAGTCTTCCAGATGACTTTTAAGTGGCAATAAGAGAGTAAGTATTCTGTTAACTGGGTAAAAGGTGGATAAAATAAATATAGTCAGCTCAGACTTTCTGAAGACTATGGAACAGCTGAAGTTACTTAATACAAACGATAAAACCTGCTTGGACTATTGACTCAACAACTACACTGTTTTACTGAGACAGTCATTTTCTTATATAATGATTCAATACTTTCTAAATGCTGCGGTGGTGTTCTATAGCAGTTATAAGAGCAGTGAGATCCAATCAGATCTGGCTTGGGAAGGTACCTCTAGGTTTTATATCAACCCTGATTCTGGCTCAGTGGGACCTTATGGACTTACATTTTTTCATCCGTAAAATGAGGGGGCTGGACTAGAAGGTTCCTTTCAGCCTAAATGAGATGAGTCTAAAAATCTAACGTTTAGTAATCTTTTAAAATATCTTCTACCTCTGTCGTTTTAATTTCAAAAAGTTCTACATTGTGCATATAACACAACACAAGAGTAAACACAGACACATTCCTCTTTATGGTTTCTATGTTCTAAGAATCTTTGGAGCTCTACATACAATCCTCCTATTGAAGACTACAAAGCTGTTGGTTTCATAAATTCGAAAGATTAAAAGGAGAAGCAAAGGCTTCTTAAGGCAGTAGGCTTAACACTCTGGCTCAGAATATATGCAGTGAGACTCTAGGCCTTGAAAGCATCAGAACCATTCCCACAGTGCTCGTGTGTACATCACTGTTTCAAATCACTCTGATAATGCATTTGCGTGCTCTAGATTCTGGCTGGTAAAATGATACTACTCAAAAGGAGTAAAATTAATATGGCTACAAAAGAACATCCACTGTAAAATTCCACAGATGCTTTCTCTAAAACATATTAACCCACCTGGCACACAGAGCAGCAACTCTTTGGGCTTCTCACTGTACAGCATGGACCTCAGTTAGTGCTTCTGTACCACAAGCTATAGACATACACTGGTATCAACAGCAAAATGCAGTGGTGCCAGGAATTTATCACTTCAACCATTCATTACCAGATGGCAAAACTAAGGACAAACCACAACATTAAAAAACAGGGAGTGGAAAATTTTTTCAGGACTTTGACTCTAAATTTAGTTTTCCTGAGGTATTTGCTAATAATGGATTTTATAAACACAAAAAAGAAAAAAAAACCCACATAATTTAAAATTTGAGCAGTAAAAGTTCGTATGTACGTAACATCAAACACATTTAAAAAAAGACATGGTGTGATTATATCTGTTTAAAATCCCACTAGTCATCTAACAAATGAACAGTTAAACCTTTTGCTTTCAAGATAATACCAAGTTTCATGAAAGAATCTCAAAGAACCTTGTATACTACATGTCATTAACTCCCATAAACCCTTGACAAGTGTGGCAAAAAGCCAATGCTCCAAATATTATAAATGGGGAGAGCAGCACAAAACAATTACACAATTGATGTGTCAGAATTTATTCAGCAAAGAACCCTGAAAAGAAAAAGCAATTGGTTGGGCTCCCAATTCAGCTTTCTAACTTTATTTTGAAGCTACCTTTAAATAGCATAAGGCAAGGAATCAGAGTTCATAATGACAGAAAAATAATCTCAGCCCAAGGTATACAAGCCCGCATAGTATATACAACAGTGTGGTCTCAATTGCTCCTTCCCAGGGGATTAGAATATTGATGCTGAACTTAGGCAAGAAATCAGACAAACAGAAACCCAGTGCCCAGAGCTACTGAGCGAAAAAGGTAAAGTCCACGCTTGGCCCTGAATAAAGTAACAAGAGTACATTTGGCATGGTCAAAAACTTCTGCTTGTTTTTTTTAAATACAATTCTGAGATACACCTTGCAGGCAACAATCTTCTATTTTCTTGTACGCTTATGAAAAATGTGCACTTGGTTCAAATACTCAAAAACTTCTGCTTGTTTTTTTTAAATACAATTCTGAGATACACCTTGCAGGCAACAATCTTCTATTTTCTTGTACGCTTATGAAAAATGTGCCCTTGGTTCAAATACTCATCCTCTAGGCATTGCTGCTGAGGAGGGAGCAGCCTGGGATGCTAAGCTGGGCTATAAAACTGAATCAAGCTGAGGAATGGGCCACTGTCAGGCTGACACACAACAGGTGAAAGAAACTGAAGCAGGGAGGGCAGAGTGGGCAAGGATTAGCAGCATCATCCCTTCCAAAGATGTACTCGTGGGGCCTTACTGCATGATATGTGATAATCCTACATATGCCACTCAAAATCACAGAATCAGCCTACAGTTGGAAGGCACTTTAGAGGTCATCTAGTCTCACCTGTAGCCAAAGAAGCCCTCTCTTTTCAATTATGTACTTGTAATGATCTGGAAGCTTGTACCTGAATTCTTTCACTACTTGAAAGGGCAGCTCCACTGTTAAGTAGAGAGAATTGGTAGAAAGTATCTTATCACTAATTCCTATCAATAAACCATATCTCTACCTTCTGGAGCTACACAGTATAACTCTCAGCCCTATCTTTACATGACAGTTCTAATGTTATAAAACATAAATGCAAAACTTACACATTTCATTTGCAATACGGGCCCATCCCACCAGCATACAAAGCATTTATGACGTTGACTCAGGTATTCCTTTATTTAAGAAGTGTTATCTACCATCTGAGAGAAAGATTAACAACAAGAGCAGCTCATCTTTATTGATCACTTACTAAGGGCCAGAAACTACTCTCAGTGCTTTACATTTAATAACTTATTTAATCTTCTCAACAAATGTTATGAGGTAAATATTCTGTTGATTCCCGTTTTATTATAGATGAGGAAACTAAGACACAGAGAGGTTAGGTAACTTTGCCCAAAGCCACACAGCTAATAGGTAGCAGTTTGACTCCAGAAGGAATGCTCTCAGCAGCCTAGCTCCCTTGCTCAGGGAGCCCACAGTACGGTACAAAAGAACTTATAGCCATCCTTCTTGCTTTGTGGCATACCTGGAAACCTGTTAAGCTCATGTTCTGTTTACATCAAAATCACTACAAATAACATTGTTCAGTACAGGGTCACTAAGCCTCACCACATAATAATAAAGGTGTCCCTCCCAGTTGATGATAACTCACTAATAAAACCTTTCCAGAGTATAGTTCTTCTGCAAACAAGAGATCCCTGATTCTATTTGCATTCAGTTCACATTGTTTGATTGGACAAGAAAGATATCATGAAAAACTTTGTTAGGTCCCTTGATAAAATCAAATTATATATCCTTGTTTAGTAAACTTATCAAAGGTAGAAAAACAAAATTGGTCAAACCTGTTTTTTCTCTTGGTCTTAGAAGTAACTAACTGTGGCGATGTTGTATCAGGTAGGTTCTTTCACACACTGCTAGTAAAAGCAGAAATGAGTATATCTATCGTGTACATACCCCCATTTTCTTTATCCAGTCTACCACTGATGGGCATTTAGGTTGATTCTATGTCTTTGCTATTATGAATAGTGCTGCAATCAACAGACACATGCATGTCTTTATAGTATCATAATTTATATTCCTTTTGGTATATATCCAGTAATGGGATTGCTGGGTCAAATAGTAGTTCTGTTTTTAGGTCTTTGAGGAAGCACCACACTGTCTTCCACAATGGTTGACTAATTTACAGGCATAAAAAAGAATGAGATCATGTCCACTGCAGGAACTTGGATGGAGCTGGAAGCCATTATCCCTAGCAAACTAACACAGTAACAGAAAACCAAATACTGCATGTTCTCACTTATAAGTGGGAGCTAAATGATGAGAACACATGAACACACAGAGGGGAGCAACACACACTGGGCCTCTTGGAGGGTGGAGGCTGAGAGGAGGGAGACGATCAGGAAAAATACCTAATAAGTATTAGGCTCAATCCCTGATGACAAAATAACGTATACAACAAACCCCCATGACACAAGTTTACCTGTATAACAAACCTGCACTTATACCCATGAACTAAAAGTTAAATAAAAAAGTAATAATAAAAGATAAAAAATAAAAAAGAAATTAGTACATCCTCTATGGTAAGAAATTTAGAAATATGTTTTCAGAATTCACATCTTTTAACTTGAAAATACCTCTTTTGATAATTCATCTTAAGGAAATAATCAGATGTGGACCAGGATTCATGTAGAAGATGTTTATTGCAGCACTATTTATTTATAATTGTAAAACACTGAAAACAATACGAAAGTCCTAAAATAGGGGTATTGATAAATAATGTGACATCTATCTCCTGAAATCATAATAAAAATTTAGTTTATAAATTACTAATTACAGAAAAATGTTTATGATAGGTTCAATTTAAACAGCCAGGCATTCTCTAAAAATGAACTATAATCCACAGTAAGTTTTTGGAAAATATTCTGGTGAACACAGATTTGTATGTGTGTATATGTATATATATGAAAAGATAGTGCATAAAATGGATTAAGACTGTGAGCAAATTTTATTTTCCTCTATTTTTCTAAGTGTGCTACAATGAACATGTATTAATTTTATAACCAGAAAAAAAATAATAAAAACTACTAAGATGAATCATATGAAACTGTTGATACTCAACTGCTTTTAACTTTTAAAACTGGCACTCTCATGTGCTAATTTAAGCCTAGTATTAAGACTAAAAGAAAAAAAAATACCAACAGTACCTGTTCTGGGTGAGCCAATAATGATCCTTGGTGACTGCCATAAAATGCTGAAAAATTGCTTAGCAGTCTTTTCTAGAACTGTACTGTACAGCTCATTCATCTATAGAGTTCACCATTTAGAAAACAATCAACACTCCTTATCTTCCATCTTCCAGACAGAAACCTTCAAGAAAATCCTGACATGGTCACATAACTTGCATCCCAGATTATAAGAGTTATGACTTGACAACCCTGTTGTTTTTGCCCTGAAAAAAAGCACTGAAAGGTTCACCACCTTTTACTGTATGAGGTACTAAAGAATCCCACCTTCAGGCAAAGAGTAATGTCTAAGTACTGCTTAGTACTGTGTTTATTAGAGAATTGAGAGTGTGAAACATTCTGACTGATCTTTTGTTTCTTCATGTCCTCCCTACAATTCCTATCATATTGTGATCAAAAAGACCTGAAGACTTTTCCTAGAAATCTATTCTAGGAAGGGAAGGTGGTCTCCAAGTTTGGCAAACTTCAGAACTCCTGTTATCCTCAGAAGTCCTCAGAGATTACTAGTAGTCATTTCATAATTGTATTATTCTTTACTGATCATACACCAAACATGAGGCACTGTGCTAGGAATCACAAGAACCTTCAGCATTCTGGGCTGAGATGTAATGCATCTCGCTGGGAGACGGAATTTATAAAAGAACTCTTCAATATTTGAATTTTTTTTTACTTATCTTGAGTTGTGATTTATACTTAATGATTTATCTATAATTTTTGTTATTGTTGTGGAATGTGAGGCAACTTTTCATCCTAAAAAAACTAATCCCCTTCCAGTTCCTGCCCCCCAAAAACCAATACAAATTAATCACAGAAGATTTCAAGTTCTGTTGTCCCATAGCAAACACTTATTATTGAGTACCAGTTATGTAAAAGGCACTATGACAGATGGAACTGTAGAGATTATCGGTCACCTCCTAAATTAGTAGCTGAGTTGGAATTAGAACCCCCCTTCCCCATCGCCCTTCTTGGTCAGGGACGAGGGTAAGGAAAGGTACAGCTTGAGGACAATTTAAAATTAAGAAAACAAAAAGTTTACTGGATGTAGAAACAGAAGATTCTTTGTGTACCAAAAACAAAACAAAACAAAACAAACAACTTGGTTACCCTCCTAGCTAGAAAAGGAAGGTCCCCAAGTTCATAACATCATATGGTTCCTCTTGGGCTTCACCCTGCAAAGACAACATCCCATACCTCTCTGGACAAATCCTGGCAATGACCAAAGAATCAATGGAACTCACAGTAAAGAGATATTCTGTGGGCATGGGCATCATTCTCTAATCTCTAGGCAATGCTTACCTTTCCTTTTTTCTTTAAATTTACCTTATTCATATGGTATGGAATTTGTTTACAGGGCAATTTCTTTCCTTTTCCTCCATCTCTACTCCCAACTCAAGACTTACAATCAGGGACCAGGGACCATGGTCTGTCTCACCCTCATATCCCCAGGATTCAATACTGTACCTGGCACATAGTAGGCCAGATGACCGATCTGAATTTGGTACTAAAAATCTGTAATTTTAAGAAAGAGCCCTCTGTTAAAGTGCAATAACAAAAAAGCTATTATAGCCTTTTCAGTGGTTGTATCACCCAGTATTTTCCTTAGTAAGCATACAAAGATAAATACTGTTGATATCTGTGTTTCTGTATTTCAGAAGAGTGGCACAAATGTGAGAAGCCATATTCATTTTAGCCACTTACAAATAAAGAAGCCTTGGCAATTTACTTAATCCCTTCAAGACTTTTGCCTCATTTGTAAAAAGAAATAATAGCCCCCACCCGCAGGGCTGCAGGAGATTAAATGAAATAGAGTAAGTACTGTACGTGGATAGCAGGCACCCAGCCAGAGATTTCCTAGCTTCCACTTCATCCAACCAGGCTGTCTTTATCAATCACCTGAGTGCTATTTTATGTTTTCAGCTCTTCCACAGGTCACATCAGCGCACTTCAATCTGAATCTAATGAGGAGCTCTTTTATCCCCTTCAAGTCCCCTTCCCTCCCCGACTTCATCAAATCCTGCCATGAACCACCAATGCCAGAGGCTTGTAACTTTGGCACCTTGATGTTGATAGGTTTTTCCTTCTGCCTTCCCACGTTTAGTTCTTATGACTACTCTTTGAAAAGGAAAATTCTGAGACCAAATGGAAGATGACCAACTTCCTGACTCTAGGAATTAGATTCCTTGGGACCCAGGCTACAGCAAGATTCAGGAATTAAGAAGACAGGTTGCCTGGAAGGAAGCATTACACTTCCCAATACATGAAATTCAGCACCTCAGGTTCATTTTCAAGAAGACAACTACAGGCAGCAGAACAAAAACCCAGAAGCCCATTATCAACCTGTAAATAGAAAGGCAACATGAGACCGAGAGAGCACAAATGGCCAACTTCCATTAATCCAGCCAATGAAGCCCCATGCCAGCACACATTTCAAACCCCTGAAACTAATTAGTTCCAAGGAAAAACATCACCTGACATGATTAAGAACGGAGCCAAAAGCTAAGAGTAATTCTTACATAGAATGAGGAGTGACAGAAAAGAAAAAGCCTCCAAATTCGGTGAAATCTACAATATAAAATTAATTGAAAAACTGGAAACCGCTACTGTGTAAAGCATTAAGAAAAATTAGAGTGGCTAAAACAGAAGGTAATATACAGTATTAGTAATAGCATGACTTGTGGCTTCAGCACATAAAAGGGACACACAAGAGGCCAAAGACAGGATACAAGGATAGATAATGTGTGTTAATTCTCCCTTTTCCTTGCAAGAAACAAATTACAACACAGGTTCACTTCATTACACTGCATGTAAAAGAATAAAGCACTGTTTCCGGGCAACAAACACTTTAGGAGCTTAATATTCACTGTGCAGAATCCTAAAAAGTCAGTGAGTGTCTTGGAATTTCACCACACAAACTTGCGTCACCACACTCTTTTGTGTCAGACTATTTCATTATCTTCAAGGCTTAACATAATTGGAGCCTCAGCCTAAAAATAGGCTATTTTTTCCTTTGCAATCTGATTGGTAAATAAAAGTTAGGGGAGTTTTTATCCCCTTCACTTGTTTTAAACAACTGCTAGCTTCTGCTCATCAAGCAAAGATTACTGAATACATTTTCCATATCTATTTGTTTATTCCGCTTAAGGCAAACAACCTACGACCTTCACCATTATAACAGGTGGCGAGTGGTACAGACAGGCTACACAAAGACATCTTCCAGAACCATGCCAAATTTGAGCTGTGGTGCATGGCATCACCATGTTATTCCACAAAATACATATGACAGAAAGAAGCACTCCTCTTCATTCCCCATCTTACCACCCTTGTTTCATCACCCAATCCTCTTCCTTAAGAATTCTGTTCCAAGGGCCACGTTAACTATGAACATTCAAATTCCATTATGACTGCTGTCAAAAGACTGAGGAAATATAAAAGGAAAACTGAAGCTCTCAGAAAATCTATAAAGTGGCAGCAAACGCTCACCAACCCAGGATGATACATGCTAATATAGTACACATCCCTGCAAACAAAAATGGCTCCAAGTACTATGAAGATACAACACTATTTTCTCCCATCTCCTTAATGCCTATTGCACAGGCAAATACTCAAAAACACAGGCAATGTACTGTGGCAGTTAAGAATGCTCAGACTGCCTAGATTTGAATTACGGCTCCATTTATTCACTAGCTCTGTGATCATGAGCAAGTTACTTATACTTTCTGTACTTCAGTTCTCTCAACTATAAAAGGGAAATAAAATAATGGCATAAAACTCCATACTAACTTGCCACACAATCAAGCAAAGTCCGATCTAACTCAACTGAGGATTGCTTCCCATCCTCCACCCAGCTCCCACTTACAGGAACAGGGTAAAGCTTTTATCAAGTGAGTGGACGAGTAATAGGCAGGATACTAAGAAATGACTAGCCTGTAACCATTTAGATTTTCTCAGTTCAGTACATTTCTACACATCTAATAAATGCAAACATTTTCTCCTCCATGCCCTCCTCCAGTAACTAGAAATTGAAGATTACAATTTCTCATAAACCTCAAAATAACACGACTCCTACATTTAATAGTTAGAAAAAAATTTTTTTTGGACTGTGCTTATATGTTTACTATTCATATAAAGTGCTTAGAACAGTGTCTAACAAGGATCACATGCTTAATATATCTCAGCTATTATTGTCTCCAATTTAACTGCATGTCTAATTATTTACTATTTACATGCAAAGGAGACAGTGAGACCAGATCCTAATTCTCTTTGGAAGTTCATAACTGGTACCCAACCTAAGTGTGGGGGCGGGCAGTCAAACTAAATTGAGTGGAGGAGGGGAGAAACAGTATACTCCAAAATGAAAAAGAATAAATTAGGAAGCATTAGCATAGTATTTAACTATAGCTACATTTCTTCCTCCAATAGTTATCTTCAAATATAATTACAGTGATTCAATTTATCAGCAAATGGCTTACACAGGCTACCAGCAGATAAAATGAGATGCCCTGTACTAGAATAGAGGTCCGAAGTGTGATTACAGCAGCAATCTCCATTTTAAGAAATCCGTTTGCTCCCGTGAATTGGTCTTTCCTCTCTACATGTGAATTCAGTAGGTGAACATCAAGTAGTTAAATCTGAAGTCTATGATGGTAAGGAAAACATTGAACAGCTTCAAAAACAAACAGAAAACACAGAACACATGCGCTGATTCAGTGAATTCTAATAAAAAGGAGGATTTTTTAAAACTAATTGATTTAAACAGCCCAATTTCTTCTCATGCTTTTTAATCTATGATCTATATCTCCTACACCTACCACAAATCCTATTCCGAAAATAAGTGTCAACAGATGGACAGTAATTTTCTAAATTTCACATAGAATAATTTTAGAAAATAAACACAAAATCCTCCCATCCCCTTCCAAAATCCTATAATAATAAGGCAATGATACAGATGTGGAAGGAGCCCACAGCTGATAAACCCAGCTCCTTTAATAACCAAAACTAGTACATGTAGTTCCTTGTCATCCACCATCTCCAAATTTTGAGATTTTGGTTTGTTTAAACCAAAACAAATTATTTACAGCTTTTTTTCCCCAGCTCCTTTCCATGCCAGGTTTACCTAATCACCTACAATCACTATCCATAGAATTTGGCAACTCACTTCATCAATCTTCACCTTTCTTCAGAAATCTGAAAACCAAAGCTCAAAAACCAAAGGAATGAACTACACAAAACAGATGGAAAGCAGGTAGCTGAATTAATTCAACAAATACCAACAAAGCACTTACTATGTGCCAAGGTCTATGCTAGGGGCTATGTTTGCAGGAGTAAGTTAAACACACTGCCTACCCCAATGGAGCTCACAGTTGAATAAGGAAGATGCATATAAACAAGCAAACACATAAGTCAGTGATTACAAAATAATGAGTGCCAAAATGGGAAAGAAACAGGGTGCTGAGCTAGAAAAGTTCATGACAGACAAACTCTTGCACCTGTGTACAAATAGACAAGTAGAGGAATGCTTACTTTTCATAACAGTGAAATATGACAATGTAAATGACCATCGCTTGAGAAAGGGAAAAATACATTGTAGGATATTTATATGATGGAATACTATACAACAGTTCAAATAAACGACCAGATATGTACATATCAACATGGATATCACTCAAAAATATAATGTTGAGTGAAAAAAGTTGCAAACTGAAAAATGATAAGATACCATCCACATAAATTAAGTGAGCACATTCATAGGTAACAAAACCATGGAAAAAGGAAAGATACATATCAGCTTCATAACAGTTGCCTCTGGAGAGGAAAGGAGGAAACTGGGGAAGGGTACACACTACCAATCTCAACTATCTGTAATGCTCTCTTTTACTTAAAAGAAAATCTGAAATAATTATGACAAAATCTTAACATGTATAAATTCTGGAAAATTGGCACATGGGTGTACCTCACCCTATAAAATTAGTGAGAAAAAAATTTTTATGTAAAAATGAGAGATGGTGGTGTGCTGGATGGATCTATTTAGAAAGAGTAGTCAGGAAAGGTCTCATCAAGAAGGTGGCATGAGGCCAGGCGCGGTGGCTCACGCCTGTAATTCCAGCACTCTGGGAGGCCAAGGCAGGTGGATGACCTGAGGTCAGGAGTTTGAGACCAGCCTGGCCAACCATGGCGAAACCCTGTCTCTACAAAAAATACAAAAATTAGCTGGGTGTGGTGGTGCGTGCCTGTAATCCCAGCTACTCAGGAGGCTGAGGCACAAGAATTGCTTGAACCCGGGAGGCGGAGGTTGCAGTGAGCCAAGATGGCACCACTGCACTCCAGCCTGGGCAACACAGCAAGACTCTGTCTCAAACAAAACAAAACAAAACAAAAAAACCCACACACACACACAAGAAGGTGACATATAAGCTAAGAATTGAAGAGAGAAAAATACAACCCTGCACCAAGCCTGGGCAGAGGGCAGAGGGAACTAGATACACAAGGGCCCTGTGGAGGGACATAACTCGTGTGTGTGCAGAACTAAAAGAACAGGGTAGCCCATGTGGCTGGACTAAAGCAGGGGTGCAGGTGAGGGAGGAGCAGGTAGGAGGCACAAAAATGAGGTCAAAGGAGAGGTAAAGTGATCCACGTAGGACCTTGGAGTCCAAGGTAAACTGAAATAGGAAGCCAATGAAGAATCAAAGCAGGAGAATGATATGATGCAATTACACCTTAAAAATATAGGGTTGAGAATAGATTGGTGGGGGGACAAGAGTAGAAGGGAGACACCACAGGGAGGCTGATGCAGTGATCCTGGCCAGAGATGGTGGTGGTCTAAACTAATCAGAGCTGTGGCAGTGTCAATGGAGAGAAATGGATGAATCTGAATATTTTGGAAGTAACACTGGCAGGACTTACTAATAACTGCACCTTACGACTGCAGTGAGAAGAAAGTGACAGGAAAGAGCTTTTTCTTAAATAGTATAAAAATACTGTTTGCCATTTCGTACCCACTACTTTAAAGCATTCTACTACATGCTGCTGAAGGACATGAAAAAACATGCCTGGCCCCTGAATCTATTTAGTAAAACTGAGTGAACAAACTTTGTAAACTCATGAACATCAAGCTCCTAAGAAGAAACAAATGTAAACATAAGCTGAGCTCATTAAGTTGCAGAGTGAGGAAAATCAGTTTTAAACCAGTCATAAAAAGTGAGTTTTGAGGAAGACTGATAGAAATTACACTACACAGAAATTAGTGGTGTAGGTGGACAAACGCACTAAAAGCAGAAGAAATGGCAAAGTAAAAACACAAACTTGAAAAATAATTGGGCAAACAGCATACAAACTGGCCTTTTTAGAGAAGACTGCCAAGCATTAAACAAGAGAAAAATGTAATTGGAGGTAAGACACTCTGAGGAGAGGGCAGACAGAACGGTAGAAGGTTGTTTATTTTTTAGCTAGCATTAACTGAGTACTTATTATGTATCAAACGCATTTCAAGGCATTAACACACAGTATCTCATTTAATTTTCCCAACAACCTCACTGGGCATTTACCATTATTAAAAATGAGGAAGCTGAGGGTCAATGAGGTTAAGTAACTAGTTAATAGAACCCAACCCAGGGAGAAGCAAAACAGGGACACAGCTGTGTTTGCCTCCTCGGTCCACACACTTACCTAGTAAAGCAGTAAGCTGTAGGTAGCAGATATAACAGAACAGGGAGTCTGAGGCACCCAGGCCTAGGCCTGGATTCCAGTTCTGACACTTAGGTGAGCTGTTTTACAAGTTACTTCCTTGTGCCTCAGATTCTTCATCTATAAACTGTGGATAATTACAGTATCTTTCTATAGCAAATCAGCCTGACCACCATTACTGCACTCAAACAGCACCAACTAAAATCAAAGATCACCTCCATATCCCAAAATTCAATGGAAATTTTTCAAAACTATCATCAATGTCTCTTCCTGACAGTTGCCTACGACTTCCCTGAAATGCTCTTCACTGGTTTCACAATACCATGTGTTCCCACCTCTTCTTCTCTGGCTGCTCTTTCACGGTCTACTTTTTAAAGCCCGTCCTCCTCTACCAAGTCATTAAATGCTGGGGTTCCTTAAGACTGAGTCCTACACCCACTTCTCTTTCCACTCTCTCCTCTCTCCCAAAGTAATCTCATCCATGTCCATGGCTTCATTTAACCATGACTATAAACCAATGACTCCCCAGTTTATATCCTGCAACCTCAAAATTTACATGTCTAAAATCAAACTGTTCATCTTTCCCTCCTTCTGCCGCAAACCTGGTCATCTTCCAGTGCTCTTCATCTCAGTGAAAGGTACTCCATCCATCTTCCTACTCAAGTCAGCCAAGAGTTGACCTTGATACCTTCCCCATCCTAAGCCCCACGTCCAATCTACCACCCAGTTTTACTGATATTTTTTCTCTTAAATCTCTCTCATATCTGGGTCCTCCTCCCTCCACTGACTGCCATCACACCAGTCAAGCTACCACCATCATTTGCCTGGAATACTATTCTAATAATAGCTTGTTAATCAGTTTCCCCTCATCCACTCTGGCCCCTCCAACTCACTCAGGCAGAGTGATCTTCTCAAAATGGCAATGTGAGCCTATCTCCCCCAACATATAAAACCTATTAACATCTGGCCAGGTGCAGTGGCTTACACCTGTAATCCCAGCACTTTGGGAGGCCGAGGTGGGTGGATCATTTGAGGTTAGGAGTTCGAGATCAGCCTGGCCAACATGGTGAAACCCCGACTCTACTAAAAATACAAAAATGAGCCGGAGTGGTGGTGCACACCTGTAGTCCCAGCTACTTGGGAGGCTGAGGCAGGAAAGTCACTTGAACCCGGGAGGCAGAGATTGCAGTGAGCCAAGATCACGCCACTGTACTCCAGCCTGGGAGACAGAGCGAGACTCTGTCTTGGAAAAAAAAAACAAAACAACTATTAGCATCTGTCCCTTGGTCAACATGGCCTGCAAAGCCCATATGGTGTGACCTTGATTACCTCTCCGGCCTCGCCTCCTATCACTCTCCCTTTCCTTTCTATACTTCAGCTACCTCAGCCTTCCCAGTGTCCTGGCCACATAATGCTTCCAACCATCACAGGACCTCTGCACCTGCTAGCCCTCACTCTAGAATGCTTATTCTTCCAACTCTTTACCTAGTTAACTCCAGCCCACACTTTCTAGATCTCAGCTCAAGTACCAAAGGATCAGGAAAATTTTGACTTTTCAGACTGGGTCAAGGGCCTTTGCTATCAAGACTCAGAAATTCACATGCCTTTTCTTAGCACTTATTTTTTTCAGAATGACAATTATTCATTGACCATTTGATTAACAGCTCTCACCTACTGGACTGAAAACTCCATGAAGACAAGGTCCTTGAATACTTAAGTTTACCACTGTCTCCCCAACACCAGCACCACGTGGCATGCCTGACACCTGCTAGGCGCCCAGAGCCTTGCATGAATGCTTCCCCTGGGTTGTTTTGAGAAACAATAGTAAATGGCTACTCTATGCAAAGGTGCTTTGTAACTGAAGCCCACTGAGCAGTAATTATCATCATCTAGCACCCCTCTGACAAGTGAAAAACCAGAGGCAGAATGGATGACTTGCTCAAAGCCACAAAAAGTAAACAAGTGGTTGAGCACCCTTTGTGTACAGTCCAGGGCTTTCTCCAGTGAATACTCAGGCATTTTGGTAAGATTTTTGCACCTACAACAGATCCTTTCTCTTGTTTACTAGTAAGTAATCACAAGTTCAGCTTCTCAAGCTCTAGCTCTAGTTTTACTGGAATCATTACTGAAGGCTTTCCTCTCAAGCCAGTGGGTCACAAGCAATGTCATTTGTCTCCATTTCCCTCCATGTACACACTCAGCAAATATCACTCAAAGAATTCCTGGCTATGAGGCAAGAACCAGTAATTGAATTAAATATATTCAGCCACTCTAAGCCAATCTTCTGAAAACAAATTATTTTTTTCTGCCCTATCAGGACATCATTAAAGGAGAAATACCCGGATTTTTCCTGTGATTATATTATCAGCTATCCATCACATCATGCCATGCAGTCCAACGTAAATAGAACACGCACCCTACCCTGTTGGTCAGGACTCAGAAATGTTACATGTGGCCTCAAGAACAATGTACATTATTAATAGCCCATGAGCTTATTCCTTTCTCCAAGCCACCAACCCTCAACCCTCCTCCTCCCTGCCTGCGGAAGGCACACCACCCTCCTGCACAGGGCTGAAAATGTAGTCTGTGGTTAAGCTAGCAGCGATGAAAAACACATGAAACAAATATAGCCAAGTGTCTGACACACCAAATGATAAAAGAAACCTTGTATCTTTGTTCCACTCCCATCCCTGCTCAACTCTTAGACCTAAGGCAAAATAAACAAATATATAAACAAATAAATCTCATCACTAGCCTCAAAACAGCAAATCTTTTGTCAAATGTAAAACAACAAAGCCAATAAAAACAGCTAATATAAAACCAAACCCAAGCCTATAAATAAGAATTAGTAACTAGAAGAATTCCAAAGATGACACAGAAACCATTTCTGGAAATCACTCATGCTTTGTTGCTCTTTTAAAAATGCAAGTAAAAATTCACTTTTCAGCTACATTCTATTTCATATTGCTTTTTAAAACTGAATTTTCAAAGAAATTTTTTAAATGTTGAGACTCATGCATTCAAGTTTAAAAGGGATACAAGCCAATTCAACCACAAAATAAATAATAAAAAGGAAACAAGGACAGCTGCACAATCTGACGCTGGTACTAAATTTCAAAGTAGGTATAAGATCTCTAAAACCATGACCACAGGGCTCAGGAATGCCTGGCTGAAAATCAAACGGCTTCTTCACACATACACACATACATAAAACTATTCTTCTCCCCGCCTTCCAAAACTCCCACAACTTACCAAACTCAGCTCACTGTAATTTAACACAGTATTTATGATCTGGCAAACTGACACAGGCTCATGCTGCCCACTGAAATGATGACACACAAACAGAAGGTACTAATTCTATTAGTCTTCCCTCAGTCGGTTGGTCCTGAGCCATAACAAGCCCAATGAACTTGTTTTGTTTTTTTAAATTTGACAGGGATGTGTCTTTAATGGGCCTGACCACACTGTTGTGACGGGTATGCTATTAAGCCACCATGCAGCCGAGGCTGCCAAAAGTAGGTTTTTCCAATTAGCAATAAATAGACTCAGCATGGCTAACGTAAGGAGACAGTGTGGTAACATCCTGTACACCATCAGATTCAAGCACTTGAGTGCATCTGATTCATTTGGGGGGTGGGAAATTTGCAATGTTGCTGAGTGCTGCCATGTCACCCATAAATCTATACCTGGGCAGATGAAGAAAGGGAAAGCCTATGAGGTCAATATTTTGGTTTTCTAGTGATCCTTTCTCTCCAATCCATCTATCTGCAATTTGTGAAAAGATGAAAAAAAAAAATTATATGGGAGAAAAAAGTGAAGTTATATGATTATTCTTCCCTTTCCTTAAGAAAAGCACTATCCAGGAAATTGCCTACACAGACCAACTGTAGAACCAGACAATTAAACCTTATACCAATTTCTATGCCACTGGTGAATAGTGGTTAATAACTTCACACTTTTCTTTTTATCGCTTAACAAGGAGGGAATGGCACTTTCTAAATCATTACTGCTCTGTCATCTTGGTTCATTGCCAAAGCAAGGAGCTTTAGAACACCTGTCAAATAACACGCGGCTTGTGAAAAAGAAATAGATACCAAAATAGGTTTATTTAAAATTTTCACATACGTAGAAAGGTGGAATGAATTTGGGTTAACAAAGTCACTCATTCTGGTGAGGTGTGGGGAAGAGAAAGATTTTCAGGACTCAATTTATGTGATTCTAGTCAAAGTAATGAAACTTAATTTATCTCAGCAGAGATCAGTGGTGCTGACACAAGGTCAGTCTTAACAGCATTTATCTTCTCATCCTCAGCCACATTCCCAGTGGTTTCAGTAATTAAAAAGGCAAAATTACAAGGCAAAAATACTCTGTCCCTGTCTTTTCAGATAAAAGTCCCCAGGTTCCTACTACAAATGTAGGAATTATCCTTTTTCTTGTTTGAGTATCCTGGCCATTCTTATAAATTCAAAATAGGCTTAAATATCAAGACCTTCTTTAAAAAAAAAAAAAAAAAATTCAACCAAAAAAAAAAATATATATATATATATACCACTTCCCTATCTACCCATCTATAACTACAGAAACTACTAAGTGAGTGTGATCCCAGGGGTAAGGCAAATAAACATCCACTATGTACAGCACAGGGCTTAGGGCTAGGTAGAACAAAAAAACATCCGAAATGTACTCCCTGACAAACTGAAGTAGAGGTTGGAGAATAAATAATTTGAGGCTGCAGACTTTTGCTTTGTGTTAATACAAAATTTTTAAGTATTGATACTAGTTTATGTGGACCCATTTGAAAAATCTAGTAATAAGAAATCCAACATATGGGTGGAAAAAAGCACAAATTTGGATTAAGAATAAGGAAATTCTGTCTTCCTTGATGAAAGAAGCCCTGGAATTTCAAAGATTAGTATTGACTGAAGATTCAGCAAGACTGGAGAGGCCAACTCACAACCCCAGGACGGTATCTTATATCTTTGATACTTAGTAATATAATGTTTGTGTAGGAGAGGGGTGCGGGTGCCCATGCCTGGATTCCTTAAAGCGCAGGTAAAACTAAGATGTGGCAACCACTCAAAAACTTCAGCAAATGCAGAACGGGCGCAGTGGCTCACGCCTGTAATCCCAGCACTTTGGGAGGCCGAGGAGATTGAGATCATTCTGGCTAACACGGTGAAACTCCGCCTCTACTAAAAACACAAAAAAATTAGCCGGGCATAGTGGCAGGAGCCTGTAGTCCCAGCTACTCGGGAGGCTGAGGCAGGAGAATAGCGTGAACCCGGGAGGCAGAGCTTGCAGTGAGCCGAGATGGTGCCACTGCACTCCAGTGCAACAGAGCGAGACTCCGTCTCAAAAAAAAAAAAGGGGGGGGGGGGATAAACAAGAAGATACCTAAATGGTCTCCTTGATGGAGCCTTCTTCTTACACTCACAGACCCCAGGCAAGATTTGACCTAGTCTTTCTCTTCCCAGTTGTCTCTTACATCAACTGGCTTGTGTCCTCCTAAACCTGTACCTTTCAATGTCCAAAAACCCAAAAGGCACACAGAGGCCAATGTCCATGCAACTTGGAGATGCTAGTTTCCAACTATTAAGAAAGAAGAATAAGGTTATTCTGAATTCGTCTCAAGTCTAACATCTTAGCCATTTTGAAAGAAATACTCAGTATTTTCAAGCATATAGAGTAATTAAAATCAAGCCTAAGTGTAACCCACTTAGTCTCTATAAATGCAACACTGTTATAATAGATTACATAACATATATATTACATGCTTACCATATATTTTTCATATAAGTATATATTGTTTATTATAATGCGAGCATATATAAGCATGAATTATCCCATATTCTTGAACTTTTATCGTTGAATTTCTCTCAAATTATTGAAAGTCTAACAGCTTCCTTTTTTCAACTTTATTTGCAAGTATCAATATTACTTTAATCGATTTTTGAAAAAATGCAGACAA
The DNA here is from genome assembly GCF_000951045.1 of Mandrillus leucophaeus. NCBI lineage: Eukaryota > Metazoa > Chordata > Mammalia > Primates > Cercopithecidae > Mandrillus > Mandrillus leucophaeus. Next base: position 197,130 of record NW_012103377.1, read on the forward strand.
ATGGACAAGTAAACAAATTGTTCCTTAGTACATCAATATAAAAGATCTGCAGATAAAATGCCACTTACTTAACTGTAGATAGTTGTTTCTATAGTACAGGCTGAGTATCCGAAACGCTTGGAACCACAGTGTTTGAAATTGGAATTTTGGAATATTTACACTATACTGGTCGAGCATCCCTAACTCAAAAATCTGAAATACAAAATGCTCCAATGAGCATTTCCTTTGTGTATCATGGCGGCACTTTAAAAGTTTCAGATTTTGGAGCATTTCAGATTTTTAGATTAGGGACACTCAACCTGTATTTAATGGTATATGAAAAGAACCTAGGCTCTGAAATAACTATTAATTTATACAAAGAAGAATTTCAACTCATTCCATCTGAATTACCACAAATTCTAAATGAGTAGAATGTGAATTAATAAAGCTGAATAGTATGTGTTATCAGTTCTGAAGAACTGCAAGGAATTTAGAATCCAAACATCCCTGAAATATGACAATAGAAACAAAATAAAAAAATTATCTGGCTTCAAATTTTATAAAGTAAGCAACTTTGAAAGTGATAGGTAATTCATGATCACTAACAAAGGATATTTCTTTTTTTAACAAAATATATCAACCAAAATATATTAAACCTTCATATTAGCCTTCAAAGAAATTCTCATATTTAAAAAAATCAAAATGTTGGTAGGTCAGCTGAAGTTAAAAGTAGTCTTAATGGTGGCTATAAAAATTCTGGAGACAGAACTCTTCCCTCCTACCACCCACACAGTTTAAATGGGTCTGGTTTGGCAAGAAAATTATTCGCACTGCCATGTTTTAGGTGACAAAAGCATACATTTTTAAGGCTAAAGTTTCCCCTCTAGCTACGTAAGAGGCCAGAAATGAAATATAAGAACCAGCGTCCTTTATCATTTTTCACATCATGGTCCCCTTTGAGTCTCTTAAATGCTATGCATCCTCTCCTCCAAAAAAGTACACATATGCACAGACACACAAAATATTACATACAACTTCAGAGGATTCACAGACCTCCCCTTTACTCTACTTGGGTTGAGGGAAGTTCTCATATGACAATCTAAGAATCAGTAAAACTTCAAATGTTGCTTTTTGTTTGTTTGCTTGTTTTGTTTTTTTGAGATGGAGTCTCGCTCTGTTGCCCAGGCTGGTGTGCAGTGGCGCAGTCTCAGCTCAGTGCAACCTCCACCTCCCAGGTTCAAGCGGTTCTCCTGCCTCAGCCTCTTGAGTAGCTGGGACTACAGGCACCTGCCACTAGGCCCGGGTAATTTTTTGTATTTTTAGTAGAGACGGGGTTTCACCATGTTGGCCAGGCTGATCTTGAACTCCTGACCTCAGGTGATCCGCCCGCCTCAGCCTCCCAAAACGCTGGGATTACAGGGGTGAGCCACCACGCCTGGCCCAAACTTTGTATTTTTTATATGTCCAAAAGATTGTTTTCCTTCCTTACCACCTTTAGCGTAATTTCCTCTATTTTCACTGACTATGTCTGCTACTGTTGGAAATATGAGTTACTCTTCTACTACTCATGACTATCTTTTAGACCATGGGTTGGCAAGTTTTTTCTGTAAAGGGCCAGATAGGACATATTTTAGACTTTGGAGTTCACTCAGTATCTGTGGCAACTACTCAACTCTACTGTTGTAGCACAAATGCAGCCATAAACAAATGCATAGAGCTGTGTCCCAATCAAACTTAATTTATAAAAACAGGCAGTTTTGAATTGAGTTAGTCCATGGGTCAAAGTCTGCCAATCCCTGGAATAGAGGAACAAATTCAATAACTCTACAAGGAAGCAAACAAGTACAATTAGATTGCTAACTTGTATCATTCCTAAAAATAATTTCTAGAAGGATTAAAGACCTAAATAAGAAAGCCAAACTCTGCAACTTTTAGAAGAAAACAAAGGAGAATGTCTATGTCACTAGAGGAGGTAAAGATTTCTTGTGGGGAAAAAACCCACATAGTGTAAAGAGGAAAAAATTAAATATCTGGCATTAAAATTAGAAACTTCTGCATAATGAAAGACTACAAATAAAGGACAAGCCACAGACTGAAAGCGGTATCTGCAGCACAAATGACAAAACGAGGAGTAGCTTTTATAATACCTAAGAACACTAAAAGACATACAATCCAACAAAACAGAACATCTATATCCTATTCAGACAAGAAAACGGAAGAGTTAATAAACACATGAAAAGCTGCCCAACTTTAAAATGTAAATTAAAATCACAATGACATACCCTTTCATACTCATAAGACTAGCCAAAAAATAAAAACTCAGATAACAAGTGCTGCAAGGATGTGGAATATCAAGGATTATGCAACAACTCTAAGTATATATTAAGTTTAGAATGTCTCAACAGAGAACTAAACAAAAATTCAAAGAAGCAAAATTGTATATCAAAATCATTTCCAATTCTCTTAAGATTAGCCTCTGATACTGTGACTGAAGGAGTTATGTATTGTGGCTCCAGCCAGACATACGAATTTAGCTACTTGATTTTTAAAAATGAGCTTGCTGTCATAAATTAAATGGTTGCCCTTATCAATAAAACCTCATATACTGCTGTGGATGTTGTACAAATTCCACTCCTAGAAATATACCAGAGAAACTCTCACAAACGTGGCGTTGTCTACTGTAGCACTGTTTATAACAGCAAATAACTAAGAAAAATGAAAACTTGGAAACCTAAAGATATGGATGATGGGAGAATTAAAAAATGCACTGTGCTATATTTATTCATCGAAATATTATACAATAGTTAACATGAATGAATCAAATCTAAAAACGTATCAAGATGAATATACTTAAAATGTGGCATACAGAGCAGAGTGTTTCTTCTACTTTTTTAAACTGCAAAAGAACATGTATAGCATGACACATACATGGTAAAAACTTCTAACGCACCACATGTATATACACATGTTGTAGAAGCAAAAAAGAACAACCCATGGGCAAGAATGACAAAACCAACTCTGGGCAAGTTACCTCCGAAAAAGAAAAAGAAATGAGAGAGGATGGGGAGGAAACGATCTTTAGTTGTCTCTATAATATTTTATTGCTTTTAATTTTTTAAAAAAAAACTAGGCTATTAAGAAAAGAGATCACGGCAGGGTGCGGTGGCTCATGCCTGTAATCCCAGCACTTTGGGAGGCCGAGGCAGGCAGATCACCTGAGGTCAGGAGTTCAAGACCAGCCTGACCAACACGGAGAAACCCCGTCTCTACCAAAAATGCAAAATTAGCCAAGCGTGGTGGCACATGCCTGTAATCCCAGCTACTTGGGAGGCCGATGCAGGAGAAATGCTTGAACCTGGGAGATGGAGGCTGTGGTGAGCTGAGATCGTACCATTACACTCCAGCCTAGGCAACAAGAGCAAAACTCAGCCCGCCCCCCTAAAGAAAGAAAGAGAGAGAGAGAGAGAGAGAGAGAGAGAGAGAATGAAGGGAGGGAGGGAGGGAGGGAGGGATGGAAGAAAGGAAGGAAGGAAGGAAGGAAGGAAGGAAGGAAGGAAGGAAGGAAGGAAGGAAGGAAAAAAGATTGCAAAAGTGAAATTTTTGCTTATTTACAGGTAAAGATGAAAGACTTCCTTAATATTTAATTGTAAAATTCTTCATAGTCACTCATTCTCCTTCATCATCAACACCAACAAAGGCTAGAGCCCTCTGTCCTAGTGCCATTCCCAAGCGATCCTGATAGGTGCTACCACATCACCAAGAAAATCCCAGAAAGGCTTGCCAAGATTGTAATGTTTGCATTAATGATTTGGATACACTTTTAAAATGCACAAATTCCAGCTCCAAACATAACTAAAAACCAGGCAGTCTACGACCAACTGGCAAGCAGGCTGGCAAAGACTCATTTCAGCCTATCAGGTAGGAAAAAGAAAATGCATGGACTCTATACCTAAACATCAGAGCATACATTTTAAAATGCAATAAAAAATCCAGACCAAAAATGGTTTTCTCAAGGACACGGAAACAAGAGAGTAGAGAAATAAAACAATACTAACGTCAATAAGTAATAATTATTCCATCAAGACAAATGTTCCCGTTAAACTAAAGTTATGCAATGAGTATACTTATAAGTACATAGTCAGTTTTAAATTCCCCCAATAAAGCCAGGCACAGTGGCTCACACCTATAATCCTACAGCTTTGGGAGCTAAGGTGAGAGGATCCCTTGAGGCCAGGAGTTGGAGACCAGCCTGGGCAATACAGCAAGACTCCATCTCTACAAAAAATAAAAATAAATTTGCCAAGGATGGTGGCATATGCCTGTAGTCGTAGCTACTAGGGAGGCTGAGGTGAGAAGATTGTCTGAGTCCAGGAATTCAATGCTGCAGTGAACTATGATCACACCACTGCTCTCCAGCCTGGGCAACAAAGTGAGACCCTGTTTCTTAAAATAAAATAAAATAAAATAGGCCGGGTGCGGTGGCTCATGCCTGTAATCCCAGCACTTTGGGAGGCTGAGATGGGTGGATCACAAGGTCAGGAGATCGAGACCATCCTGGCTAACACGGTGATATCTCATCTCTACTAAAAATACAAAAAATTAGCTGGGCGTGGTGGCGGGCGCCTGTAGTCTCAGCTACTCGGGAGGCTAAAGCAGGAGAATGGCGTGAACCTGGGAGGCGGAGCTTGCAGTGAGCCGAGATTGCGCCACTGAACTCCAGCCTGGGCAACAGAGGGAGACTCCGTCTCAAAAAAACATAATAAATAAATAAAATAAAATAAATCGCAATAAAAAAACCAATTCAAAAAGGCAAAATTATATATCAAAATCCTTTCCAATTCCCTTTAGATTAGCTTCTGATACTGTGACTGAGGGAGTCATACATCACATCTCCATGGCCAGAAATCAGAATTTAGCTACTTGATAAAAGAATTAACTTGCTATAAATTACTGTTCCTATCAATATAACTAACGATTAAAAAATCATCATTAAACACTAGAGTATTACAATCCTTTGGGCCAGTTTTAGATTTTCTTTAATAGTTCCAAAATGAATAAAAGTCTAAAATGTGGACAGATTTAACTCATTAAATTGCCTTCACTATTATTCACAGAATAAAATCCTTAATTGATTAATGATCTCAGGGTGTCTATCGCCATCTAGTGAACAATCACTTCAATTACCACGTCAGACATTTGACAACTGATACCCCTTTTCTTCACGGTTTAAAAATATATGTCCACTCAGTGCTGTAGGCTTGCCCAATTTCTTTTTTATGCCTCTCTACACACGCACTGAGAACAAACACAAATACAGATGGTATTTCTATAGATTCACAGAGTACTTCTCTGAAACAGTGACTTCATTACTTTTAAATAACGTACACACTGTGAGATCCCTCATACAATTCCTTACCCATTAGCTCATTCCTCTACCACGGAGCAATTCAAAATCATGGAAGAGTTTAAGTGTGAAAGATCACACCTGTGAAAACACAATATTGATGCCCATTTGACACAACTACTAGCACTTTTATTATGCACCTGTTTTAAAAAGTACAATTAGTAATTACTCTGAGTATTCTAGCAGCCATAATACATTTGATTACAGAAATTATTAGGTCGCTAGAGCCAAACCTGCACGATTCCAACAAAACTGAGCAAACACAAAATAGACTTAAAAATAAAAAAGAAAGGGGGGCTTCAAGGCCTCCCAAGGCTGTGTATTTAATCCACATCCAAATGCAAAATTTTATAATCTTTTGCAATGGCAGGCTACCAGGTTTCCTTCTCATTAATTTCCACTTGAACCTTAATCTAATTTATCCCACAAGGACTTTAAAAGCAATGAACTTTTAAGATCTGCAGCTTACTGTATTATTCTGCCCACTCTATCCTGTCACAAAAAATACTAGTTTAATAAGTTACAAAAGTATTCCAAAATCTCAGCACACTGGCTCTCATTTTCACTTCACTCCTGCTACCTCTTTAACAATTAAAAAAAATCAAAGAAAGATGATCACATAGACTACTTTCATCCACCAGTGCTAATAATTATCTCCAATACCTTAACAATCATTTTTATGTTAGGAAATAATATTTGTAAGTGACTTTGGATCTTCTTCTAGAATAAGATTTCCTGGGAGAAACTACGTAATTATTATTTCTCAGTAGCTTCATATTACTTTAAAGGCCTACTTTCCAGAGCTTTATTTATCCTTATTTGAGGGAAAAAGCAAAGGGTAAAGAGAAAAGAGGAAAGCAGAAACCAAGAATTTAAATCACATACAACTAGTTCTAGATTTGTCTGAAATTCTTTGTTTTTTTAGTGTAGAGAACAGGGTTTTTTTTATAGTTCATTTATTAAAGATTTGTTATTATTATATTTTATTTAACAGAAAAATAAAAATTGTGTTTAAACTCCCTATTAAAAATCCAGCTAAAGAAAACCATTGCCCTCAAAATACAATGGATTAGGAGAGTGGGGGAGATCACTGGACAAATTTGGGGCTTATCATTATCAACAGTGCCCTTTCAAGCTTGTGGATTTCTGAGCCAATGCAGAAAATGTAACAACAGGGATTTCCCAACAGCAAGAGGCACTCTCCAAGGGAGTAAATTGTCAACTATTGCCTCTCATGAGAAACTTAAGAGTAACCTTGATCCAATCTCAATAGTCAACCCATGTATTATCACCCAGTTGGGGCATAGTGAGTGCATTTCCTAATACAAAAATAAGATGGTATTCCATCAGAAGCCACTGGATACATGTAAAGAAACAAAATTTAAATAATTTTAAAGTAAACTTAGCTTAAGAAACTGAAAACATCCTTCCCTTCCCTCACTTCAGCTAGCCCCTAAAACATCTATATCTTTCTCACATAAAAAAGGCCTGTGTCTTGAGATGGGTACCAAAAATAATGATCTTCCTGTAATAAGAGGTAGAATATAAAGCGGAACCACAGTCATAAAAGACATCTTGAGATGGAAGAGACAACCCTACTGTACTAAAAGGATTTACATTCAAAATAGCCACTTGTTATACTTTATCTCTTTGAGTTTTAATTTCCTCATCTAAAAAATGAGAACATTATTATCTATTTCAAAGGATTCTTGTGTAATTTCAGTGAAATAATGCATAAGAAAGCTTCTATCACATCACTGGTGTTCAATACATGTTTTGCTCTTCCTCACTGTGCCCTGAGCCAAATCTTTGAGATAGGGTTGCCAACAGAAGAGTGATTCTGAACATCCTGACGTTTATTTCACATACCAGTTAGATCTGCACTGTCCAACACAGTAGCCACTAGCTACATTTGTCTATTTAAGTTTAAATTCATTTTAATTATAATTAAAGCAATCTAAAAATCCAGTTCCTCAGCCAGTTGGCAGTAGCCAGATACCAAGTGCTCACTGGCCACTTGTGGCTAGAGACTACAGCACCGGATAGTGCAGATGGAGAACATTTTCATCATCATAAAGTTCTACTGGACAGAGCTGGTCTAAACGCTAAAGCAGGGGTCAGCAAACTTTTTTTCTAAAAAAGGCCAGAGAGTAAATATATCAGGCTTTGCGGGCCATATGAGCCTCCATCTTTTCTACTCGGCTCTGCTCTCATAACACAAAAGCAGACACAGATGATACATAAATAAATGAGCTTAGCTCTGTTCCAATAGAATATTATTTACAAAAATAGATGGCAGACTGCATCTGGCCCAATGGCCATCATTTGCCGACCCCTGGTCTAGAGCATTCAGAGTCCAGACGCCCCATTATAAGCATTTTTCCCATGACCACTACCTACCTCCTTTAAGACTAAATAGTCTTAAACCCATAGACAGGTAGTTAAATGGAATTTAATATTCAGCATAACTATTCTTTTACAAATTAAGAAAAACCCACGCACATAAGGCTAAAACAGTTGAAGCTTACAGTGTTCATAAAGTGACGGTACCTAAATTCTATTTGGTATCTGGACCATCTTATTAAAGCCAGTAACTCTCAATCCATAAATCCTGTCTTGACATATTCCTGGAATTCTAGATTTATACATCCAATGGCCTCCTTATTATGCCTGGAGATCTACTACTCATGCCAAAGGCAACACATCCACGACACAACTCTTAATCCTTCTTTCCCAGTTTCCTCCATCTTAGTAAAAGGCTCTACTAGCTATCTTCCTGATTTCTACCTTTCACTCACACTCCAAGCTAATCCATCAGCCAAAAAAAAAAAAAAAAAAAAAAGCTTTCTTACGTCATTTAGGTCTCATTCATGTCACCCCCTCAAAAAAGCCTTCCCTGACCAATCTAAACTAGCCATCTAAACATTCTCTAGCCCACCACCCTGTTTTATCTACAGAGCATTTACTTCTATCATATTTTCTCAGTTATTTCTTATACATGTTTATTTACTTATTTACAGTCTGTTTTCCCAAACCACCCTCTCTCCACCCCACATTCCCAACCCATGTCGTCCCCACCCCCAAACCCCTCCCATTCTGGGTAGAAGGTAAGCCTCATTACAGGGATCTTTTATGTCTTGCTTGACGTTCTATCCTGAGAACCTAGAACAATGCCTGGCATGTAGTAGATGTTCAATAATACACACACACACACACACACACACACACACACACACACACGAATTAATGAATCCTTATTTAAACGCCTATTTGTCTCAAACCTGTCATCCAAAGAGAGGGGTACTGTATTTGATGCTGTATAACTAGGTAATAAACTTGACTCTCCCACACTATAACATGTATAGTTAAAAATACTCTCATATCTAGAGATGTGAATATTATTATGCCATTTACCTCCCTTCCTTTGTATGTCACCAAGGCAGCCAGTGGTTTGGCGTAAAATCTGCTATAGGAAAATCCCAGGCAACCATACATACTGTTCGCTGTGAGCTTCAAAGCCTTCTGTCGAATGTCATACTGCAGGCCACACAGAACAAAAGACAAAACAACAACATTTACAGATGCTTAAGCGTTACATTAGATGTCTTTCTAGATCTCCAATAAAAAGGGAAACCCTCAATATCCCTGAATAAAAAAGAATTAACATACTCAACCCATTCTCCTGGATCCATGATTCCCTAACCTCCTAGAAGCAGCAAGTAAACACAGACTCCAAAGCTCCCAGGAGCTAGAGGTATCTTGCTCAGATACAACCTTTGTAAACAAAGGTGGCTTCCATTCTGAGGCACTCTAGTATTTTTAAATGGTCACCTACCCACAAACTTAAAATAAGTACCTGCATTTGCACAGCATCCTGTTTACTCATAAATAATCAAACTGTAAAAGCTGAGACTGTCACTCAAATGTTTCTTAGTGAAAAGATATACCTGAAGAATAAGGTCTGGATTTAAGTCTTGCTGTTTCATTAGCTGTTTGACTTGTTTTCTCCGTTCTACCAGTTTCCGGATCTCTCTGGGCAAAATGCCCATTTCTAAGCTTGGATCTGGCAATTCAGGGATTTGTTCTTGTTCTCCATCCTGATAAACACAACAAATTTCACACAAATCAAACTTTTGTGAAATAAATTTCTACAGTAATATTTTATAGGAGCTTTCCCCCATGATCACATCTTGAAAAGCTATTATCTTATATAAGGTCAACAATGCATGAGTAGTATAAGAAAGAGCTGAGAGAGTTGTAGAACAGGTCACCATTGCCCTCTTCTTTCCCAATTATATTAGGCTGTCATTCCCACTATCTCCCACCCCTGTAGTTAGACACAAATTTAGATTTCATTTAAAGGGATACATTTTTACACATGCTATCTCTCTTCCACAAGACTGGAGAACAATATGTTTGGTGAAATTGTTTTTAAAATACAAACACTAACACCTCCAGGATTAAAAAAACAAACAACCAGCAGCTAAACTACTATTTTAAATCATTTTTACTACCAAACAAAATGCTACAGAATTTGAAAACTATGGAGAATCATAGCAATTATTGTAAACGCTCTAGACTAAAAATAAAAAGCTAATAAATCAGCAAATTTAAGAGTTCGGAGCAGCCAGGAGCAGTGGCTGACATCTATAATCTCAGCACTTTGGGAGGCCGAGGCGGGTGGATCACCTGAGGTTAGGAGTTCAAGACCAGCCTGACCAACATGGAGAAACCCCATCTCTACTAAAAATACAAAATTAGTTAGGCGTGGTGGCGTATGCCTGTAATCCCAGCTACTCGGGAGGCTGAGGCAAGAGAACTGCTTGAACCTGGGAGGCGGAGGTTGCAGTGAGCCAAAATCACAACATTGCACTCCAGCCTGGGCAACAAGAAGAGCGAAACTCCGTCTCAAAAAAAAAAAAAAAAGTTTGGAGCACATTTAAATAGGCCATGACATTTCTAAAAACTAATACATATATATCCCTTAACATTTACGTAGTACCTTTTACCTACAAATTGCTATGCAATCGACAGAAGAATAGCAACATTTCAGAAAAGCAACCAGCAGTCTTCTTATATTAAAATTTACAGGAGGAAAAAGCAGGGGAAGCATTAGACCATTTTTCTCAAGCCTCCATTAATTCTATTAACAGCTACAAAGAAAAAAGCCAGGCACATTTGCCCTTTCAAAGGTTCAGAAATAAAAATAAACCTCTTGGTTTAAAGTACATCAAGTCAATGCCATTTGATAACCTAGCCTTTACAAAGCATCTGATTTTATAGAGATCAATATCTTCAAGTGAACACTCTTACAATAGTAATAGGGACCTACTGTTTTCCAATATAAGATGATGATAGTAAATCTATTAAAGAGATCCTGGTACACATTCCAATTTATTTACAGCAACTATGAAAGTCAGATAAAAAGTAAACTGAAAGGATGTAGAGTCAGGAAATTTACAATCTATTCCTAGCTCTACAACTACTACCTGTGTGACCCTAACTGTCCTGAGGTACCATGCATGAAAATGATTCAGATCTATAAATTGCTACATGTATAGTATTTCTTAGATGACCTCTGAGGTCCCTTCCAATTCCAAAATGATTCTTTTTTTTTTTTTTTTTTTGAGACGGAGTCTCGCTCTGTTGCCCACGCTGGAGTGCAGTGGCGCGATCTGGGCTCACTGCAAGCTCCGCCTCCTGGGCTCATGCCATTCTCCTGCCTCAGCCTCCTGAGTAGCTGGGACTACAGGCGCCCACCACCACGCCCGGCTAATTTTTTGTATTTTTAGTAGAGACAGGGTTTCACTGTGTTAGCCAGGATGGTCTCGATCTCCTGACCTCGTGATCCATCCGCCTCGGCCTCCCACAGTGCTGGGATTACAGGCGTGAGCCACCGCGCCCGGCCTCAGAATGATTCTATTATATATCCAGAATCCAAGCTGGAAAGCTCCAATAAGCAAAATGGTGGTGGGCAGAGGCTAAATAATATTAATTATCACCATGCTGGCACAGTAGCAGAGCAGAGCTCAAAGATTAATTGAATGCAGTCATACCTTTTGGGGATGTCTACCCAGTATCTTCTCTGTAAAAGTATCCACTAGTCCCACAGAAAGGCCCACCCTTAGCAGCCAGATTTGTACCCTGTGAACCTACTCTTGTGGTCACAGGTAACGGGGACCTGGGGCGCTCACCAACCTAGGCAAACCTATCGGATTCTCTCTTCTGGGAATATGAAATTGAGATTGAAAAACAGGTCCTAAGCTTGTGGTGAGAACTAAAGGACATATAAATTCAGGAGCTAGAGGGCAACCAGACATCTTCTGCCATGTATTTAAAAAAATTACAAAAAAGAACAAAATGTTGTATATGTATATACACCTACACATACACCACACATGCATATAAAATGGAATATTATTCAGCAACACAAACGAATAAAGTACTAGTACATTCTACAAAATGGATGAACCTTGAAAACATTATAAGTGAAATAAGCCAGATACCGAAAGGCCATATATTGTATGATTCTATTTATGAGATGTCCAGAATACACAAATCTATACAAGCAAAAAGATTAGTAGTTGCCTAGAGATGGAAGGGATAGGGGATTGAGGGAGGTGACAGCTAAAAGGTTTATTTGGGGAATAATGAAAATATCCTAAAACTGGTTGTGATGATGGCTGCAAACTCTGGGAATACACTAAAAGCCACTGAACTACACACTTTTAACAGGTGAATTATCTGGTATATGAATAATACCACAATAAAACTATTTTAAAAAGACACAGATCTTCCTTCTTTAAGCAATTCTTTTAAACTCGATTTCAAGAGTCCCAGGTTAAATACAAACCTCTGTAACTTTCTGTGCCTCTGAAGCAACTCTTTGTACTGTTGTAAAACAAATGTTAAATTCCTGAATGATGGAAGGATATAGACTGTTGAAGTCCAGAAGCAAAATGAACTTATCATAAAAACCTGAAATTAAAAAGCCACGTCATAAAAAGTCTAAAGAAAAGCAGAATTGTCAAAACATCATTATTAAAAGCACTATAAGTATATTAGAAACTACATACTATCCACATACACTATCCAGAGCTGTGAGACAGACAAAAAGGGAAAAAAAGAATCAACTACTGTTCTATAAAATAATGCAGATTAGTGAAAAGCCAGATCACAAAAGAGGGAGAAAAAGATCCTGTCTCTCTTTAGAACCAGCTACAATGAGTCCTTCCCCAGCTGCCCCCAAAGCACACCATTATCATGAGCAAATACCTTCCCAATCAGGTATCTGAGAGGTGTCACATCCATTTAAAAAAAAAAAAGTTCAACTCTCCTTCAAAGCAAGAATTCTTTGAAGAATTCCCCTACCTACTCTCCCACTCTCACCCCAAATAAAACCAAGTGAGTGGTTTGTTTATTTATTTATCTATTTATTTGAGACGGAGTCTCACTCTGTCTCCAGGATGGAGTGCCGTGGCGCAATCTCGGCTCACTGCAACCTCCGCCTCCCGGGTTCAAGCGATTCCCCTGTCTCAGCCTCCCGAATAGCTGGGACTACAGGTGTGCACCACCATGCCCGGCTAATTTTTTGTATTTTAGTAGACATGGGGTTTCACCATGTTGGCCAGGATGGTCTCGATCTCCTGACCTCGTGATCTGCCTGACTCAGCCTCCCAAAGTGCTGGGATTACAGGTGTGAGCCACCATGCCTGGCCGAGTAATTTATTCTTTTACAACAGCTTCAAAATATAAAACGAACAGCACACTTACCTGTACAAAAACTGAGCTAAAACCAAACAAGAGACACATATATATAAATGTCAGTAGTGGAACGACCCACCCTTTTTACTTGCAAAGGATGAACAGAAAGCTACTATATTTCTGTAGGACATTTACAAAGAGTTATCTTCACCTTGAGAAGAAACTGAATAAAAATAAATGTCCACTATTAAGACAGTAATAATTGCAAACACATAAGAGAGTTTATTCTGTGTCCAGTATCATACTAATTTATCCTTAAATCCCTGTGTGGTAGATATTACTCTTATCTCTACTTTACAGAAGAAACTGAAGCTTACAGAGGTTAAACAGGCAGTCCAAGATCACACTGAATTCAAACCCAGACCTACATAACACCAAGTACTAGTGCTCCATTTCATTATAACTAATAATAAAATCACTTTTGTCAAAAATGTCTCCTATTCAGAATTAACTTACTGGATAAAATTCACATTAATTCCTTCACAACAATGTGAATATTCTTAACACTACTACTGAACTGTACACTTGGGAATGGTTGAAATGGTTTTTTTTTAAATACAAAAAATTAGCTGGGTATGGTGGCACACACCTGTAGTCCCAGCGACTTAGGACGCTGAGGCAGGAGGATCACTTGAACCCAAGAGGTGAAGGCTGAAGTGAGCAGAGATCACACCACTGCACTCCAGCCTCGGCAACAGACTAAAACTCTGTCTCCAAAAAAAAAAAAAAGTTTTTTATTTTTATTTTTTTAAAGATTATTTCTAGCTCTGTGTACCACAAAACATCTTTGCCATTCATGACAATAGGGAAAAGGTATTCCGTTAAAGTTAAATTTGGTGGTTATTGTCTGTATTCTTTAACTTTGCTGTCAACTGAACTGGTCAGGACAAACAGCTATCTATGTACTGGACAGCTACCTATCTATTGGACAAACTAGCTTACAGACCAAATCCAACCTACTGCTTATTTTTGTACCATTCATGAGCTTAAGTATGGTTTTTACATTTTTAAATGGCTGGAAAAAAATCAAAAACAATATTTCATGACCTATGAAAACTATATGAAATTTAAATCTCAATGTCTATAAATATTTCATTGGAACACAGCATAACAAAATTCACATTAAGTCTATGTCAGGTGACTGGCAACCAAGATTTTCACATGAATGAAAGATAAAAGTCATGAGACCTATTTGCTGACCTGTAAGATACAATTCAGGTCTTCTAGCTTCTCAAGCCTAGATCCACATTAAGAAACTCCTTAATATTGGGAGAAAATCAATTCACTGCCCAGCCTTACCAACTTTGGGGTCCAAAACCAAGCCTCCAGCATAAGCTGCTTTCTTACGTCCTTTCTTATATTTATTGGTATCTCCATCAATTTCTTCATCTTCATCTCCCTAATATCAAATGGAAAGATAGCTTCACCACTAATCAACTAATTTAAAATTTTGATGATTCTCTCTTTTCCAATTGCAGGACTTAGTTCTAACAAACATTTCAGTTACTGGTCCTAACTGTTGGGAAAGACAGTTATTGTAATATGTTCATGAATCCAAATGAATTCCAAGCATAGTAATTTCTTAAACAAATACTACATCCTGAGTTAACAAATACAAAAATTTTATCTTTATGTTTCTGAATTTACAGAATTTCATATTTTTAAATCAATGAATATCGAAAAATACCACTTTTCATATTATACAAAATTTGAGATTATAAAACAGCCCTCTTAAAATCACTACTCTAATATTCATGATGTAAAAACATAAAATGCTTCATGTAGACATTATCATTATCCCTATTATTAATATGGACACCATAAAATAAGTACATCCATATACTGAAAATCCATTCCTAAGTAGTTTATTACTGGCCAACATTCAATAACTCAGCAAAAGTTAAAGTCCTCTAAATGAATATTCCCTATACCAATTTTGATAATGTACACTAAAAAACAAGCAAATATGAGAACCTGAATCAAATTTTAACATTCAATTCCCATTTCTGAATTAATTAATATCAGTGCTAATAAAACAGTAGCTAAACTAAGTTTTAGTTCCAAAGTGAAGGAAGCTACTTCAGAAACCTAACTGTGGGTGACCTTGGTCATACTAGTACAGAAAAATGCAACACAAAAATAAAGGCTCATAGGGTTTAAGAAAATAAAAAGTTTAACTGGCATTTATCTTTGGATAGGGCTAAGGTGCCAGAACACATTCCGTGTATGGTCACCCATCAGAGAGGTCTAATGCTTCCCTCAAAGAATTTCATATTTCACAAATAATTCTGCCTGCACAAAGTGCATTTTCCTTTTACAAAGTGGAAAAGGAAATGACCACACAAAAACAAGGGAATAAACTTGACACGGTTTCTACAGTACACAAGGGATTAGCTATTTTGAAAGCAGATGTTATCACAGAAAAAAAGGCTATCTAAGTATTAAAAAAAGGGGGGGGTAAATAGGTATTAAAAAGGGAGGGGGTAAGAGAAAACAAAATACTACACAGTTTTGGACCCACCAGTTTTTGCTGAGGTTTTCTGAAAATCTGCTTGTCAGGCACAATATAGTTGTTTTCGTAAAATGCATGAAGCAACAAGAACTCGTTACGCTCGGATCGTCCACCCATCAGCGTCCTGGACTATTAAATGGAATTTATTTTTTAAATTTGAGCTCAAAACCACAACTAACAAAAGCAACTTTGAGTCAGTAAGTTTAGTCACAGCACCTCCTTTAAAACTATTCCTAATAACGGGCTGTTTTTTAAAAAAGGTACTAAATTATTCCTAACGTCTTCTTTAAGCATTACAGTTAAAGGAGACAAAGACAGCTTAAAATATTGACAACTTGGCTATTTATTTACTCTCAAATGGACCATTCCACTAAACAGACACATCCAGATGTTAGAGAGATGATCCGTATGTTCGCCCAAATTTCAACACGCTGCACCTGGCATTCCTCCCCTTCTCCCAACCAGTTCTTCCTTTTACAAAAGAAATCCAGCTTTCGGAATCTAAGTTACTCATTTTATAAGCATGCATCTAGACTCATTATCATATAACAACTACCCCAAGCAAACACTGAATCCAACAGGAAATGCTTTTTCCCCCTTTCTAAGTTAAATTTACCATAATGTTCCCAGCGATGTTAGTGATCTGCAATGCTAATGGAAGAACATTTAGCTCACACATGATCTGCAAAATGAACTTGGCATCTTTCCAGGTGTGTTCCAACAGGTATAACAGTTGAGAAGATTCACTGTACAGAAAAGTAAGAATGAAACAGAATCAAGTAATTAAAAGAAACAATGCCTATAATCAGAACTTTGCAAAATATTACAAGGAATTTTGGGTATAAGTAAATTCAGAGCAACAGCACCTTGGCTTCAGAAACAATTTAAAATAAGGTCAGTATGTAACCAGGAATTCATTCATACCATTGATCCCAATGCTTTTCTCCAAAACACACACACACACACACACACACAAAATCCCGTAAGGAAAAACTGAAGTAATACAATAATTACAAGCCTGAAAACTATCTAAATCCTTTCATTCATTCCATCCAGTGAGTATATATTGCATGCTTACTATGTGCCAGGCATTGGCTGTGACCAAAACAAACAAAATTTCCTTTCCTCCTGGAGCTTATGTCCTCATGGGGGAGACAGAGTATAAAAAAGGCAAAGAAATTAAGTATACAGTATGTTATATAATGTTAAAAGTTAAGCAACGGGAATATTAAGTATCAGAAGCAGAGACTGAAATTTTTGTTAGGAAATAGTGGAAGATTTCACTGAGAATAAAGACCTGGAAGAGGTGAAGGAGCAAGACTTATGGAAAGAGCATTCCAGGCAGACAGGATAGCACACTTAAAAGCCCTGAGCTGCATGCAAATCTGACAGTTTCAGGGCTAGGAAAGAGGCCAATATGGCTAGATCAGAGAGAATGATGGAAAGAGCAGTAGGAGATAACGACAGAGTTAACAACATAGAGACACATTGTAAAGGACCTTGTAAGTAAAAATAAGGACTTTAGTTTTTACTCTGAATGAAACAGAGTCACTGGAAGATTCTGAGCAGAGTATCACATATGACTTGATTTTAGCAGGATAACTCTGGTTCTGGATTGAGAATCAACCACAAGGGGGAAGGGCAAAAGTAGGAGATAGGCATATTAACCCAGTAATCCAGGGGAAAGAGGATAGCAGCTTAGACAGGATGGGTCCAATGGAGTGGAAAAGAAGTGGTCAGACTTAGATATATTTAGAATATAGAACTGACAGGATACCCTGATGCATCTAGTGTGGGATATCAGAGAGAGGAATTAAAGATGCCTCAGAGATTTTGGGCTAAGTAAGACTCTGGAAGTTTCCAGTGATAATGGAAAAATACATTTATTAATTTAGTAAGGAAAGACTACAGGAAGAACCTAGGATCGATCAGAGCTCAGTTTTGAACAAGCTGGGAGTTCACATTAGATATCAAGTAAAATAGGTAAAACAGATACACTGAGTCTGGAATTTAGGGAGGTCTAACCTGAAGACACACAGGTGGGAGGCATAGGCATCCACATGGTATTTAAATTCCTAAGACTCAATGAGATCACCTAGAGAGGGAGCAAAGTCAGAAAAGAGAAGTCCAAGGAAGAACTCAGGAAGAACTAGCAGGAATGAATGAGAAGGTCAGAGGAGTAGGAGGAAGAAATAAGCAAGCAATACCTCTAACTTAATGATTGCTCAGTTTTTATATTTCTAAAATATCTACCCTAATTCCTGAATAAATGAATTAAGAGTAGAAATCTAAATCCAAACTACTGTTAGGAAACATCAAGATAGTGTTAACACAGGTGAGGGAGATGGAGATAAACTGATCAATTACAATAATTCAAGAGGTAAACTAGTTCAAATTATGAAAATAGTGGAAACAATTTCCCCTCTACAGCACCACTGGCTCATGTCCCTCCAGACTAAGGATAGTACTAGCGTCCTGCTGTTGTTAATTTCAAGACAGATGAATTCTGAAGAATCTAGGATCGTACCTGTACATATTTCGTATATCTTCCGTTGGGATTACAACCCTTTCAGTTTTTAGAATCTGCTGAACAAGTTCAGACAGATGGTAGCTTTTACAACGAATCAATTCCTTTGCTGAAATTTCCACATCACAGATCATTCGACCACAGGTAGCATTTCTTTCACCAAATCCACTCCGGCCCTACGAGATGGGAACAAAAAGCAAATTTCATGAAAGAGCAGACACTGAGAACATTTCTTTCTAACATATTTTGACGCTGGCCCAAAATTATGATAAAACTCTCATTCTTCCATTTATCAATCAAATATTTTTGAACATTTACTATGTATCTGACATTATTCTAGGCACTCAGGATACAGCAGTGATCAAAACAGAAAGGATTCCTGGCCTCATTTGAAATGTATAATAAAAAACAGACATCATAAGCAAGAAATTATATAGTTTTAGGAGGTAACAAGTATATGGAAAATGGGAAAACAGAGCAGGGTGAGGGGTACAAAGAATATGAGGGGACTGCATCTTTAATAGGGCAATGGGGTATACCTCACTGAGAAGATGTCATATAAAGAAAATCTTGAAGGGGGTAAAAAGCTAAGCAAGTATTCAGATGAAGTGCTAATAACAACTCTACCACCTTAAAGATATGAGTAAGAGAAGAAGCAAGAGCAGTGGCCCCAACTTTGATCTGTAGTGGCAGAATCCTCTAGAGAACATTATGAAAAAGGTACGGATTCCTAACTTATCTGATGAGGCAACATGTCCATTTTATTTATAAGCTTTAAGAAAAATAAGATTTCAAGCACTGAGCAGTATCAGGTTTAGAAGAAGGTGCTTCACACAAAAATTGCAAAAACCTTCATACATGAAGCAAGCAGGTAGAATAAAAAGTACACACTGGCTTTAAGTCACCCAGGCCTGGGTTCAAATCTCAGTTGTTCCCCCTTACTAGTTACATGATCCAGAACAAGTTATGTTACCCCTATGAGACTGTCTATAAAATAAAACTGGAGTTGTCATGAGAGGTAACTAACACAGAAAGCACTAGTTCATTGCCTTCTTTTTTCCTTTTCTTAAATTACAAGATATCATCAAGCAATATTGCATTCTTATACAACCAACATCAATTCTCCTCCATTCATTCTTCCCATCTTCTTCCTAAATAACACTCAACGATTTCTGAACCCTGCAACCTTGCCCTAAGGGCTGCCACTTCAGGAATGACAAAGTGAAGGTAACATGTATGTGCTGTCTTTGTTCACTATTCCTAGATTCTAGCTGATGATTTTAAAAACTACCAGAGGCTTTTACGAATAATATGCTGAATTCAAAGGAAGAGATGTTTAGTGCCAAAGTTAAAATGTACTGAAGTTCCTATAACAAGATAACCAATTCCTATTTTAAAAAGTATAGGGTGTTCCCTGGTAGCTACCCCACATTAAAATAAATAAATAAATAAGATTTTGAAAATTATTATTACCCCAAGCTTTGGCATGTTGGATCGCTTCAGTCGACCTATCTTGGACCAGTGAGGAGCTTTGCACACATTAATTCTCTGCAGTAGAACTTCCAGTTCAAACCCATAAATATTATGACCCTAGTCAGAAAAAGAAGGCAGCTGATAATGTTATAACAAATGCAAATTAGAGGATTTATCTTCATACGCACAGAATTTCTTTGCCCTTTCTTTTTCTAGTCTCTAATTGAAGACATCATGCACTTACCTCCGATTGGGGGTCCTTTCTTCTTCAGGAATTTATTCATCAGCAGCATTCATTAGCCTTGACATTAACAAGGCTGCTAAGCAGATTGCTGGAATAAACTTTATTTCATCCTAATTGATGCAAGGCTCATATGATGTATTTTAATTTGCAACTCATGCCTCACAGTCTCGGAGGCAAATGCAAATTTAATGTCCCATACTTTTCATGTGATCGGTAAAAGCTAAATTCAAATAATTCCATTTTGCTTCCTTAAAAACATAGAACCTGCCTGTGTTGTATGACAGTTTATGCAAGACTTCTTCAAAAGCTCAGGAACTGCATTTAGCTTCTTTTTTAAAAATTAAGTTCAAACACTACTGATTTAGACTCATAAGTGATATACAACAAGATAAATATATAATACCACTAAATAGTTCAAATAAGAAACTTGTTAAAAATGAAGAAACTATATAGAGTAGAAACTATCTCAAAAATGCAACTAGATTTCATTTCCATAATTTCCAACATGTGAACATGATTCACTTGCCTATGTTTATCAAAACTTAGATCAAATTTAAAATAATTCACATCAATAAATATGCTTGTTATTAAACTTAATTAAAACTATATACCACTACTTAGAGTAGTCAAAATCACAGAAACAAAAAGTAGAATGGTGGTTGCCAGGGGCTGAGGGAATGGGAAGTTAATGAGTACAGTGTTTCAGTTTTACAAGATGAAAAGAGTTACAGAGCTGGATGGTGGTGATGGTTGCATAACATTATGAGTGTAGTTAATACCATTGAACTGTATACTATAAAATGGTCAACATAGTTAATTTTATGTTATGTGTATTTTACCACTAGATATTTACAGCAGTTTTGCTTATTAAATTAGAAGACCCAAAGGCCTGGAGGAGGTCTCACTTATAAATTACAATATCTAGAATCAGGGACCCAAAATTCATGTCAGAATTCCATCTTACATCTAGATTTCTCATGCATAGACTTGGCTCTAACACTGGAAGCCAGACCAGGTTTCCCAGGCTTCATGGCATCTCCTTGGGGTCCAAGACACTGTTGTTATTGAAGGCTGACTGAGGGCCTGGTGCTGAGACAGAATGTCACAGTACAACACTGTGGACAGAATCTTTTTGGAACTTTAAAGATAGGTCTTGAAATATCATAAGGGAAGTGGGTGCAGAGATATCGCTTCCAATCCACAGGAACTCAGGATGCTAGCCATACAGTAGCCAAATAAGGGTATCCAAGAGTGAAAATGAATGTAGGGAAGAATACGGCAAACACTTTTGTAAGACTTCAATGTACCCAAATTACCCATATCACATCCAAAATATAGGCATTTATAGCCTACATTCTGAAAAAAAACAAAAATAATGATTGATCCATTAACCCAGAAAAAAGACAAATGAAGGAATTCCATATTCTATAAACTAGAAAGGCCAGAGGATATATAAAGCAAAATGTTGCTTTACGACTCTCAGGTATTGGGGCAAAAAATAGCTCAATGAATTATTAACTCAAGCTGTCTAGTGGGGACATACTGGATCGTCAAGAGAAAAATCAATTCCGAGCCCTGAGTTTTCAAAGGAATATGTCATAGAGATCCACTGAACTCATAAAATTAAAATACTTAGTTTTATGACTTGCACCAAACCAAGGGAATTAATAAACTCCTGTGACCACTATATAACTACTAAGTCAAGATTTTGGCGATAACTCCGTTTGTACAGATTTACTTACTTATGTGCTGGTCTCTAAGCATAAATAGCCAGACAATCCTTAACTTCAACACTAAGTCATGGGTTGCTTTTATACTAGAGAAAAAAAAAAACTATCTTGCAGTGGGCTTGTTATTTTTTTCTCCTATTAGCAGCAATTCCCACCAGTCCACAGAATCATTTCACTCTGAAAAGATTGTTTGCTGCTCGAAAGCACCAATAAAGTCATACTGAAAAGAACTAAGAAATGAAGAGCTTCCCCACAACATGATCAAACATCTACTCACCACAATGATATCAGGATCAATTTTGTGAACTTTTGCAAGGAAAAAACCTAGCAGTGTTCTTTCTGTTGCAGCAACCTCAACCTTCACATTCTGTTAGATAAAAACACACCAGTCACTGACGACTCTTTACTGTCAGCAAGTACTGTACCTTGGCTTCTTGTTCAACTATGGTAAGATTTCTTAGGGTTAAAAGACACCATTCATTTCAAAATCAAACGTAGCAATGAAATTCCTGATTCTAGGTTTCATAGTAATAATTGCAAAGTCTCTGAGGAGCTCATTCTAGTAATAAGCATGTGAATAAAGCAAAAGTTTAAGCATTGAGCAACATAAAATACAGAAATGTCCCTCCACAGGGACATGCTTGTGCATCTGTACACATTCAGAGCATATGAATCAGAGTACCTATCAAAAACATACTTTCCTACATAATCCCTGGTAGATTTCACTGTTTATGTATTTACTGGGCAAAGAAATTCCAAGGATTGTATAAAATAATTCCAAATGGTAAGATAAGAACTGATAAATAAGAAACTAGACTAAAAACAAACATATTTAAGAATTATAAGTGACTGGGCGCAGTGGCTCACACCTGTAATCCCAGCACTTTGGGAGACCGAGACGGGTGGATCACCTGAGGTCAGGAGTTCGAGACCAGCCTGACCAACATGGTGAAACCCTGTCTCTACTAAAAATACAAAATTAGCCGGGCGTGATGGCACGTGCCTGTAATTCCAGGCTGAGGCAAGAGAATTGCTTGAAACTGGGAGGTGGAGGTTGCAGTGAGCGGAGATTGTGTCATTGCACTCCAGCCTGGGCAACAAGAGCAAAACTCCGTCTCAAAAAATAAAAATAAAAAGAATTATAAGTGTTTTAAGCATAAACAAAACCTATCTTCACACAAAAGGCTTCTATTTGGATTAGTGATTATAAATCAGGTATTCAAAAGATCCACTCATTAAAAATCTCTAAAAATGGAAGTTGATGGTTATATGTTTTCTACAACTAGGTCAGTTTAAAAATGTCAGTTTGGCTGGGCACGGTGGCTCACACCTGTAATTCCAGCATTTTGGGAGGCCGAGGCGGGTGAATCACTTGAGGTCAGGAGCTTGAGACCATCCTGGTCAATATGGTGAAACCCTGTGTCTACTAAAAATATAAAAATTAGCCAGGCATGGTGGCACGAGCCTGTAATCCCAGCTACTTAGGAGGCTGAGGCATGAGAATCCCTTGAACTAGGGAGTGGAGGCTGCAGTGAGCCAATATCACGCCACTGCACTCCAGCCTGGGCGACAAAGTGGGACTCTGTCTCAAAAAAAAAAAAGTCGGTTTGACTGTAATGGAATTTTCCTAGGTCATTTTACTTGGTTGTGTAATTCACGGCACTTCACAAGTAACAGCCTAATCTAACAGTACCTCCCAACTACTGGACTTCTGAAGCCAATTAAATAAAATAAGTAGAACCCGACGAAGTTGCTTACTTTTGCAAAGTGAAGACATTAAAAAAAAAAAAAACTTAAAAATGTATCAGTATCATTACTTCGTAAAAGAAACAACATACAATCCATAAAAGAAAATTATTTTGATTGAATACATTTACCTTTGTGAAAAATTCACTACATTATACTGCTTCCCACTCCTCCCCATTTAATTAAGAACCCATGAAAACTTCTTCATGGAGCACACTGGAATTTAGAGATCAGTGATCCATTTTGGCCAGCCCTACGTCAACTTTGTCAATACATGGCTTAACATCCACAGTATTTCCAACTTCATTTGGCTTCCCTCAAGCTGGGGAGGGACTCTACCCAACACCTTCCCAAAACAGTAATCATATGATCATGCATTTTAGAGAAGAGTCTAATTAAGCTATTGGAGGGGGGTTTGAGCCTATCCAACCACCAATACAGTACAGAATCCCATTATTTTTAGGTAGTAAAACATTTAAACATTGTTAAATAATGCTTCTAGATGTATATGTCTAACACATTTTAATGGGTCGATGTCATAGTCCAATCTGGCAGGAATGAATCTAACAAAATGTAAAACAACTTCTTTCTACTAGTCCATACCACCCCCCTTTTCTTTCTCTCTCCAAACAAATAGGTGCTTCATATAATGAACATTTTACCTTTTTCTCAATGACTTCTTTGAAAGCATATGGAAAAATACAGTCCTTTGGTTTAGACACAACTGTAAAAAGGAAAAAAAAAAAAAAAGATTCCAACACCCATCTTAGTCTAATTTCAGGTAATCATACAGTACATGTTTCCAAACGAAACTGTCTTAAATATATTCCCCCCATCCCTAAAGAATTAGGAGGATCATCAAATACTTCGACTGGTCATGCTGATGACCTCAAAAGAATAGTCAAGCACAGAATCCCAAGTCCCTGCAGTTGTTAAAACTGCTTTGATGAAACATTTGCTACCTATCCATTGAAGTCAGAATGGAAGATTTTAGCAGTCTTCCTCAAAGGAAATCCCACCACCACCAATGCCCCAAGCAGCATACAGTGCAGAAACTCAGTTCAACCTTCTCAAAAGGTAAAACTGACCAAAGCTTCCCCCATTACACACTATAAGTTCCTTACCATACACAACAGCTGTTCACATAGTGACGTACATAGAGGAAGTGAATAAACGCATGTTGAAATGAGCTCATGAAAAAAAAAAGAAATGAGCTCATGATTGCTCTCTTCTACATATTTTCCAGGCTATTCTCATCATTTTGTTCCATGTGTTCCACCCACTTAAGGGGTAAAATTTCACAACAATCATACCTCACACTCCCTTCTCTGCATGTTTTAGTCCTACTTTCCTAATACCCAAGAAAACCAGACAAGAGGCTAGCCAAGTTAATCTCTGCTTCTGGGCTGAAAAAGATCCCAGGAAATAAAATAGGTCAATGGTATTGATCCCTTTTTTAAAAAAACAGCAAAATGCTTAGGTAACTGGCCAAGCTCTCAACATGGAATATATCATGGAATATAGTCTCCTCCTTGAGGACTGACTCATAAAACACACATGCAGACCTTCATGGAATTGTTTCATCCACTGAATTTTATGCATGGCACAACTCAACTCCAATTGACATTACTATAACTCCTCCCAAATAGGTAAATATTTGTTCCTTGGCATCTTGCCTCATCACACAGAAAACTTTGATCAAGTTTCTATGATAGGCTATTAGAATGACATCAGAAAATAGTTAAAGCCTAATTTTGACCCAGAAAAAAACTACTCAACCTCAGTAGAGCAACCATTGAAACAAAAAAAAAAGATATCAAATAGACTCCAGACTTCTGCTCCTAGAAAAAAAAATGAACCAGCTGAATAGGAGGCAACCAACCCAATAAAACTTAGTTTCCACGGCAAAAACAAAAAACAAAACAAAATGCTCTTTAACAATATGCACTATTCTTGAAAACAATTTTTGAAAAACAAGTTACTGATGCAATCGCTGGAAAAAAAAAAATAAGGAAATTCAAATCAAGCTGTTAGTAAACCAGCTTAAAAAAAATACATACCACAGAAGTGTGACTGAAAGGGAGGCTTTGGGGCTGCTTTATCCAATGCAAAACTGTGATGGACCAAAGCTGCCACAGCAATAATCTGCAAAGAAAGGAGGAAAAAACCCACTTACCAGACTGCTACTATATATTCTGCATTCTCACCAAAATCACCAAGAATATTTAAAGATACACATTTAAATACATAGAAAACTTTGGCCAGGCGTGGTGGCTCATCCTCATAATTCCAGCACTCTGAGAGGCTAATGCAGGTGGACCACTTGAGGTCAGGAGTTCGAGACCAGCCTGGCCAACATGGTAAAACTCCGTCTCTACTAAAAATACAAAACTTAGCTGGGCATGGTGGCGTGCACCTGTAATCCCAGCTACTCAGGAGACTGAGGCAGGAGAATCACTTGAACCCAAGAGGCAGAGGTTGCAGTGAACTGAGATCGTGCCACTGCACTCCAGCCTGGGTGACAGAGTGAGACTCTGTCTCAAAAGATAATAAATACTTTAAACTTTTTATTATGAAAATATGTAAACACATTAAAAAAGACAAAATAATAAAATAACTCCTATATAGCCATCATCCAGTTTCAATTATCAACTCATCTATAACCCTACCCACTTCCTTCCTTTCTCTAGATTATTTTGAAGCAAAACCCAAACCCATCATTTTATCTGGGAAGATTTCAGCATCAATCTCTAAAACTGGTTTCTCAATCGTGGAGCTATTGACATCTTGGGCCAAATAATTCTTTGTTGTGGGGGCTGTCCTGTACACTGTATGATGTCAGCAGCATCCCCAGCATCTCCCTACTAGTTGCCAGTATTACCATCCCCAGACGCCCTGAATTGTGATAACCAAAAATGTCTCCAGACATTGTCAAATGTCCCCTTAGAGGCAAAATCTCACCCAGTTGACAACCACCACCACTCTGAAAGATAAGAAGTTTGAAAAATATAATCACAATTATTTCACCTAATACAATTACAAGAATAGTAATTTCTTAAAATCATCAATTATCCAGGCAGAATTTAAATTTTCATATTTTCCAATTATCTCAATTTTATTCACCACATAAGGACCATACTTAGTAATGGTTGATATGTAAACCTACAGATACAACCCTATCCCATCTGTCATTCCCCTGCAATTTATTTGTTAAAGACACCAGGCTGTTTGTCCTAGAGAGTGCCCCATAGAATGGATTCCACTGCTTGTGTCCCAACAGCATCATTTAACTTGTTTTTCTGTCTCCACACTGCCTATAAATTCATAGTTAGGTCTAAAAGCTTGATCAAAATCAGGTTCAATTTTGGAGCAAGAATACTTCAGAGGTGCTGATTACTTCTATCAAAAGGCACAGGCACATAATGTCTGCTCATCTCTACCTTAGAGATATAAGCACCCACTGGTGATCACTTCCTAGATCCATTATTTCACCGGCAATTACAAAGTGGTACTATTCCATTTATCTATCATTTATTAGCTGAAACCTTCTATGAAGAGAAACTTCCCCTCATCAATTATTTGGTTGCTGAGGTATAGTATGCGTTCAGAAAAGTCAAAAAACTTATTCATTCAATCCCTTTATCAGTTTTCAAAATGAGTTGGTTCCCTAGCTTCCTTCAGAAGTGATCAATGTGGTGTCATTGCAGACAATATCATTATGAACTCATGGATCTGATGTGTTGCAATCTGTTAAACTTATTCTTACCCTCACATTGTCCCATCTTTGTTCAGTAGAAGACTCTTCAAGTTGATTCCTGAGTCCTTTTGACATATCTTCAGTAGATTTTAATACTGTCCTTGCTTTCTGGTATAAGATGTTCCAGACATCCTGGACATTTCCTTCCCTGAATCAGCCACTACTCCAGAGAACCCAATTTCCTTTTATTAGAAAATGGGGCCGGGCACGGTGGCTCACGCCTGTAATCCCAGCACTTTGGGAGGCCAAGGTGGGTGGATCACTTAAGGTCAGGAGTTTGAGACCAGTCTGGCCAACATGGTGAAACTCCGTCTCTACTAAAAATACAAAAATTAGCTGGGCATGGTGGTGGTGTATGCCTGTAATTCCAGCTACTCGGGAGGCTGAGGCAGGAGAATCACTTGAACCCAGGAGACAGAGGTTGCAGTGAGTGGAGATCACATCACTGCACTCCACTCCAGCCTAGGAAGACAGCAAGACTCCGTCTCAGAAAAAAAAAAAAAGAAAATGGAAACTGGAAACCTCAATCTGGACACTAGAGGTGGATACTTTTTTAAAATTTTAACTAACTACTAATTAAACTTCTCCCAAACACTTAACTATGACCATCTAACGTATTAACTATTATTAAAAGATCACGTCAGATGCAGTGGCTCACACCTGTAATCCCAGCACTTTGGGAGGCTGGGGTGGGCAGATCACGTGAGGTCAGGGGTTCAAGACCAGCCTAGGCAACAAGGTGAAACTCCATCTCTACTAAAAATTAACCGGGTATAGTGGCCCACACCTGTAATCCCAGCTACTCGGGAGGCTGAGGCAGGAGAATCACTTGAACCTGGGAGGCAGAGGCCACAGTAAGCCGAGACTACATCACTGCACTCCAGCCTGCACAACAGAGTGAGACTCTGTGTCAAAAAAAAAAAAAAAAAAAATCAAATCACAAACTAAAAAAAAAAATCAGAGTGAAAATACTGACAAAATGCTGTTAAAAAAGATCCCTATCAATGTCAAAAGGGCTTAGGAAGTTAAAACATAACAACCAAAATAAATAAATAAATAAATAAAGCATCAGTCACGACTGCATGTAATGTAGGTCCCAACCTCCTACTAGGACAACTGGCAATAAAAGAGAAAGAAGTAAGCATTTATCCTGTCTTTCCTGAATAAACCATTATGGCATAACCAAATAATACTGGCTAAAGAGAAAAATTTAATTTTGTAGAAAAACTTAAAAGCCATAGACAGAATTATAAAAAACCACCATTTTACAGCTCCTAATGAAATAACTAATTCAAGCAAAAATGACTAATAAATGAAGCCATTAGCTCAGTGGTTCCCAACTGGGGGTAATTTTATCTACACATACACATCCCCTGGCGTTGGGACATCTGATGATGTGTTTGTAGGCATTTTTTGGTTGTCACAACTAGAGGGGAGGGATGCTACTGGCATCTAGAAGGTAAAGACCAGGGACACTGTTAAACATCCTACAATACCCAGCACAGTACTCCACAAAAGAATTATCCAGCCCAAAATACATGTAGTGTCAAGGTTAAAAAATCTTAGATGAAAAGCTGATGGAGAACTACAATAGTTCTCATTCATTCAGCCGCTAATCAGACACAGACTCGCTAATAGCAGGTTATTTTTTTCCATTGATCCCAGCCTTTGTCAACTAATAGCAGCTTAACTAGACATTGTGTCTTCTGATATGATGTAATATGAAGTACACTGCATCACCTATAAAGCATTTTGGCTAAAAAAGTTGAACCTGAATCTAATTTGATCCTTTAGAGCTCATTTATAGTATGCAGAAATATGAAGGATAAGGCTGCATCGGCACACTTTTTCTTTCAAGAGCCAGACAGTAAATATTTTAGGCTTTGCAGGCCATATGGTCAGTGTTACTACTCAACTCTGCTGTCATAGTGCAAAAGCAGCTGTAGACATGGTGTCTTCCAATGAAACTTGACTTACACAAATAGGTAGCAGGCTGGATTTGGCTTACAGACAACTCATTGCCTGCCAACCGCTGGTATAGAGGAAAAGTCCAATGACACCACAACAAAGCAAATAAATAGAGAAAATGGGATATTCTACGAGACAACCAACAATGATTCTTTAATTTTTCAATGTTATTAAAAAAACTGGAGAGTGGGAGTGAGTTCTTCCTATTTAAAAGAAATTCAAGAGGCACAGAGATTAAACACCATCTGTGAATCTTGTGTGAATCCTGATTCAAACAAACCGAGTGTTAAAAGGCATCTTGAGAGACGGAGTCATCTAAGTATGGACTGAGTATTTTAGATTATACCAAGGAGTTACTGTTAATGTTATTAGGTGTGCTAAGGGTATTATATAAGAAATACCACATTTTGAGAGAAGCATACCAAAGTTCACAGGGAAAATGACACAATGTCTGAGACTAGCTTTAAAATACTTCAAGAAGACAAAAAAAGGAGAGAAATAAACAAGTGTGACAAAATCTTGCTAACTGCTGAATATGAGTGATTGTTATGGGGAGTTCATTTTATTATTCTGTCTGTGTCCATTTGAAGTTCTCCTAAGTAAAAAATTTAATAGACAAAAATAAGTTCAGCAATCTAAGTCTTTAAGAAAGAACTCCAACACTAGACAAATTCAATTCATTCTCTATAATAAGAGTTTAGTAGTGAATTAGTATTCTTTCCCCTCCAAAAAGAACAACTTTCTCTTAAAGCAAAGCTGTGCAAGTTCAGGCAAGTATCGCATCTAAGGCATGGGTACAAAATCTGTCCTATTTTTTAAACCTCATTTTGATGGTTCTTTGCATTCTGCATTGTCTTCATGCTGAAAGCCATCACGACAAGCGGTGGAGGACTGACATCCTTAATTACATTCACCAGGTCTGGTTTCAAAGCCATTGCCTCAACTTTACACCAACTGATTGGCTGATTCAAGAGCTCTGAAAAAGAATAGATACAACAGATCAATAGCTATTTACTGAAAAAGAAAAACTACTATAATTAAGACATCTGTCATTAACTGGCATATTCTTCAACTCTGCCTTCTAATAAGAATGACATATTATAACATCTAACTAAAAATAAGCCACATTACTGGGTTGTATGCAAATCCTCACGTGTGTGTACATATGTTCATTTTCCTGGGAAAGAGGTCTATAGCTTTCATCAGATTCTCCAAAGAATCCAGGACCCAAAATAGGTTTTAAAAAAACTGAAACACTGCCTTGGAGGAATCATGAAACATTTTTAAGACAAAGCAGACTATCATAGAAGCAATTACTGAAAAACATCAGGTAACAGGCCAAACATGCACTATCTATATTGAATAGCGATTCTCCTCCTTCAAAGGTCAGCAGTTCACTATGCAGAACAGCTGGGCCACATCAGCCAGGTCAGAAGTACATATGAATAACAGCATAATGAGGGATGCACCCCAAACTAAGGCCTCCCTCAGACTAAACTGCCAGGCATTACAGAGATAAGGTGATTCCAAATGTACTCCCTATACTCACTCAAGGAAAACTGAAGAAACAAACAGAAAAGGAAGTAGACACACTAAAATAAATAGATCAATTTCCTAACTTCCCTTTTAAAAACCACATCTATCAGCAATCTATTCAGCATTCTGAGCATTTTTTTTTCCTTACGTGGACTTTTTACTTCAAGCCAACAAGGTCCTTTGATCTTTCTGTTCATCAAGAATAGTTCCAGGCTAGATGTGTTGGTCCCAAATACATGAGAAAAAGTTTCTCCTTTCAAATCTTGAGGAAGCTGTGGTATTTCAGCCTGAAAAAGGCAAAAAAAAAAAAAAAAACTTTTTGTTTAAAACTATTACTTTGCATTTTCCAAAGTCTATATTTGAAATAAACAAAAGCCTCTCTATGAAGCACAGAAGAAACCCCTTTGATACATATGAAACGTAATTTGCCACAAATGAAATCCAAAACAATTCACAGTAGGAAACAAAACCAATTCACAATGACAAAATAATGCATCTTGATGACACCCATTAGAAGAAAAATAGGCCAAGAAGCTCCCTCAAAAGAGAATTTCTGTCCAGAGCTGTACATGCCTTACTGATAAAGAATAGCGAAGTAAGTACCACTCCATTAGAAGAATGAAAGCAATAGAGTGGAACTTATTGAAAATACTTTTCATCACCACTGTCAGAAATAGTTCTTAAGTTTTTCTTCTCTCGGAGGCAGAGGTAGGCGGATCACGAGGTCAGGAGATCGAGATCATCCTGGCTAACACAGTGAAACCCCGTCTCTACCAAAAATACAAAAAATTGGCCGGGCGTGGTGGCAGGTGCCTGTAGTCCCAACTACTCGGGAGGCTGAGACGGGAGAATGGTGTGAACCTGGGAGGCAGAGCTTGCAGTGAGCCGAGATCGTGCCACTGCACTCCAGCCTGGGTGACAGAGTGAGATTCCGTCTCAAAAAAAAAAAAAAAAGTTTTTCTTTTCCAACGTTGTGGGAACAAAACACTAGCACACAGGTAAAAAGAGGTTAGGGGCCAGGCGCGGCGGCTCAAGCCTGTAATCCCAGCACTTTGGGAGGCCGAGACGGGCGGATCACGAGGTCAGGAGATCGAGTCCATCCTGGCTAACACGGTGAAACCCCGTCCCTACTAAAAAATACAAAAAACTAGCTGGGTGAGGTGGCGGGCGCCTGTAGTCCCAGCTACTCGGGAGGCTGAGGCAGGAGAATGGCGTAAACCCGGGAGGCGGAGCTTGCAGTGAGCTGAGATCCGGCCACTGCACTCCAGCCCGGGCGAGAGAGCGAGACTCCGTCTCAAAAAAAAAAAAAAAAAAAAGAGGTAAAGGTCCAGTTAATTAACATCCCATAGCAATGACCTTGCCTGTCACAGGACCAAGAGCAGCACTATAGCAATGCTACTGACACTCCTCTCTCACCTTTCCACTGCTCATAAGGGACACTTCAACAGACTAATGATGTCCAACTCCATCGTGTGGCATTCTTTCCACTTGACAAACACTCGTGCTGTTTCAACTTATTTACTTAAAGATGCATACTCGAAAGCAGAGAAAGGCAGTGTAACCTGTAGTCTATATACTTAATTTTATCCATTTCAATTATTCATTACTATAAATCCACCTCAATGAACTGTGAGCTTGAGAAGCCCTACCAATACTTGTAATTTAAAGTCAGTTGAAAGTTCAAAAACAGAAAAATGTCATCCTCAAGCAAAACCCAGTAATTTTCTTTGTTTGACTTACCGAGTATTTAACTTCCAAGTACTCAGATTTTTCTGGAACATCAGGTATCTCAAAAGCATAGTTCTTTTCCACTGGCTGGGTAAGCAGATATTTTAAAAAATCCTTAAGACAAAAACTTTTCACAAACTAACCAGTATTACACATACAATACATGCTCTTGTATTTAATCATCAAGAATTCTTATGGAACACAAAGGTAAATAAAGCCAAAAAGGTACCCTTTCCTCTTTCAATTGGAACTAAAACGACGAGTGTCAAAATGCTAAAAGGACTCATCTTGGACACTACAGAACTCAGAAATATTTGCATTCAAGAGGGGCAATAAAAGATTAAAATTTTTTACAATGTTAATGCATTAAATGATTTGCTACTATTTGATATTAAGCAACTCCATCTTGCTAGAATAATAATTAGCATTATAATTATAGTTTATATTTACTGAGTGTTGGCTATCTGGCAAGGACTGTTGTAATGATCTAATATGAATTAATGAATTTAACCCTTTCGGGAACTGTTGAAAGAGGGCCCTATTTCTCAGATGAAGAAACAGGCACAAAGAAGTCATTCAGCTGGGCGCGGTGGTTCACGCCTGTAATCCCAGCACTTTGGGAGGCTGAGGCGGGCGGATCACTTGAGGTCAGGAATTCAAGACCAGCCTGGCCAACATGGTGAAACCCCATCTTTACTAAAAATACAAAAAAAAATTAGCCGAGCACTGTGGCATGTGCCTGTAATCCCAGCTACTCAGGAGGCTGAGGCAGGAGAATTGCTTAAACCAGGGAGGTGGAGGTTGCAGTGAGCCAAGATCGCACCACTGCACTCCAGCCTGGGCAACAGAGCAAGACTCCATCAAAAAAAAAAAAAAAAAGTCATTTGGCACTTGTCCAAGTTACACGCTATTAAACAGTAGGGCTAGGACTTAAAGCACAAGCAGTCTGGCCTCAGCACCTATGCTCTTCACCAGTATATCACAATTGCTTCTAGAATTGTAAAGACTTGACCCATCAGCCACAATTCAAAACTCAAATAGTTAATACTGTTAGTCTTATCTTCAGTAACTCAACCCTCCCTGTGATCATTATTAATAGCCAGTATTTTGAGCAGGCTATAGCCCCCACAATTATGGCCAAAGGCATCAATATCTCACTAAAATCAGGACAATTTATCATAACTAGCAAATGAACCGGAGATTTTCATTCTATCAGACTGTATCACAGTCCCTGATTTTTAAAAATAAAACCTTACTTAACTTTCTAACCAAAACATCTTTTTTTTTTTTTGAGACGGAGTCTCGCTCTGTAGCCCAGGCTGGAGTGCAGTGGCCGGATCTCAGCTCACTGCAAGCTCCGCCTCCCGGGTTCACGCCATTCTCCGGCCTCAGCCTCCCGAGTAGCTGGGACTACAGGCGTCCGCCACCTCGCCCGGCTAGTTTTTTGTATTTCTTAGTAGAGACGGGGTTTCACCGTGTTAGCCAGGATGGTCTCGATCTCCTGACCTCGTGATCCGCCCGTCTCGGCCTCCCAAAGTGCTGGGATTACAGGCTTGAGCCACCGCGCCCGGCCCCAAAACATCTTGGCAACAACTAATATAAACGAGATCATAGCAGTTTCTTCTCCACTTGGGAATGAGAGCACAAGACATGTTACAAGCACCAGAGGCAATTAATTTGCTATGGATTATCTTTCTATTCAAACTAATAAACATTATTTTATAAGCAGTTTAAAGAGAAAGAAAAAATATTTTTGCAAATCTAATATACTGTTTTTACATTCATACCTATGAAATTTCCATTCAATAAATTATAGCCACACAGAAGGCATTTTACACAAAGAAAATATACAATAACTATTTGCTATATCAGAAAATAAACAACAAACACAGTTGGAAAAAAACATCCCCAAATACAAACCTTAGACTTGAACTTCATAATTTTATATTTTGTTGCTATTTTCTCATCAAATTCCTCATAAACATCCTTCATTGAAACTGGAGTTCCTGTTTCTTTCCCCGTATTTAGATCAATTTTCTGTTATCCCAGAGAGGGGGACAGAGGGGAAAAAAGCATCTATACATAAATGATCTTCTCAACCACCAAAAACCCACGTCTATATCAATTTTCATCCTCACCCACTTAAACATTTAATAGCAGTCTTACAGATAAGTTCAAAGATACAAACAGACCCAAAAAATGTACTAAACCAAATGCCCAATTCCTCCCAATGGGATAATAAAAACAAATCAGCAATAAAGATGATCAAGTCTACAAAATGGAAGAATAAGTATTGTAAATCCTGACCAAGAGACTCCACAGTTCAATTGACATGGGGAGGGGCGGAGAGGGAAATGGGGATGTTAAGTCCCAATAAAAAAGGAGAAGCAGACCGAGCATGGTGGCTCACGTCTGTAATCCCAGCACTTTGGGAGGCTGAGGCAGGTGGGTCACTCGAGGTCAGGAGTTTGAGAGCAGCCTGACCAACATGGTGAAACCCTGTCTCTACTAAAAATACAAAAATTAGCTCAGCGTGGTGGCGGGCACCTGTAATCCCAGCTACTCGGGAGGCTGAGGCAGAAAAACTATTTGAACCCAGAAGGCAGAGGTTGCAGTGAGCTGAGATTGTGCCATTGCACTCCAGCCTGGGCGACAGGACTAGGCTCCATCTCAAAAAAAACAAAAAAAAAAAAACAAAACAAAACAAAAAGGAGAAGCAAATAGAATTGAACTTGTTAATAAATGGCAATGGCGGGAATATCACTGCTGTCTATGCAGCAAAACCATGAAAACTGGGCCAAATGCCATGTCACATTTTAGAACCTTATAGTTCCAACCCTGATTATCATGGAAATGAGGAGTGAGGGAAAGAAAGCATTATATACTAAAACTCAGAAGCTTTTATACTCTAACAAGTTGAAAAACTGAGTTCTACTTTAATTTTTCTACTTTTCCCAACCTCTAATAGAATTGCTGACCATCAGTGGTCACTCGGCGAGCAGCAAGAAAGAAGCATCAGGATTGTAGAGAATTTGTAGCCCTATTGAAAGATAGAGAGCTGGTTGCAAAACACAGAATGTGTGGCAGATTCAACTATTGAGAACTAAAAGCTAATCACTAATGTTTACCATTTCACGGGGAAGGAAGTAAAGCGTTCGCTCGATATTTTTCACCATGACACAACAACTCACATGGGTCTCAGCTGATTCAATCCAAACTTTGCCAAACAGAAATACCACACCTGAAATAAGTGAAAATCACGAGAAAAGAAACATTTCAATTTCACCTAATTAAAGGAGCAATATAGAGGCTCACTGAATGTGTCCACACATTTATACCTTCATGGTAACTCATTTTGACAGCAAATATATCCATTTCCCCACTCCCCAAGACCAGTTCTTTACTCAGTACTGACGCCATACTACACTAACACAATGGTACAATGTATGACCACTGGGAGGACAGGGGACAGAATGATTCTCTAACTTGGCATAAACACCTTCCCCACAATCAGGATTATACAGATTAAGAGAAAGAAAACAGGCCGAGCATGGTGGCTCATGCCTGTAATCCCAGCACTTTGGAAGGCCAAGGTGGGCGGATCACTTGAGCTCAGGAGTTTGAGACCAGCCTGGTCAACACAGCAAAACCCTGTCTCAAAAAAAAAAAAAAAAAAGAGAAACAAACACAAGGATTTTTCAACAAATCTCATAATTAAGCCTCTTGTGAGAACTTACAGATCTGAGAATATATTTATAATGTTTTAGCACTTGTATTTACCTATGAAAACCAATATTCATGTATCAGGATAACTAGTGCATCAGTGTTTTTCTATATGTAAAACTGTGTTTAGGAAAAACATAATTTATCTCATATTTCTTATTCCATATAATAATAAATATCTCACAATAGGGACTACTATTTCACCTTTTCTACCTCACAGCTACTTAGGATGTCTAACTAGGTAGTGTTTAGAATGTTCCTTTCTATTCTATTTCAGTTTAACAAATGGTTTAGTAACCAAATCAGTAGATGCTCTCCTTTTGAGATCCCTAAGGAATGAATACCATAAAGTAAAACCATGCCTTTTAAGACATCAAATCACTGTTTATGAAAATTGGCCACTAAGAACAGACTGCAAACATTTGTTAGTCAACCCAGGAGATGGTCACTGTGCAAAATCCTGGGCTCTATGAATAATTAGACAGCAGTAATCAACAAAGCCACTCAACACAGCCATTTATCTGAGACACTAAGAAAATTCTGGCACATGCAAAGGCCAATTACCCCAGTTTCAAAGACTACTCATCAGTGACTCCTTTTGTCACACATCCTGGTAGAAATAAGACGATCTAAGAATTTTCATTTCTGTAGATGATTAAAATTCTTTTTTTTAATTATACTTTAAGGTCTAGGGTACATGTGCACAACGCACAGGTTTGTTACATATGTATACTTGTGCCATGTTGGTGTGCTGCACCCATAGATGATTAAAATTCCTACAAGAGTTCTGAGACTTTCAGCTTAGGGGGGTAACAGGGAGGGTAGATGGGGAGGGAGAGGGAAGGAAGGACTATGGGAACATTAAAAAAGAAAAAATATCACAGTAACTCAGAAAATTAAAAGTCATCCTCACAACAGTTAAAGATGGAAAAACAAAATGCCATGCAAAGAAAAATAAAGACCCTAATATTGGATTCAAAGATTCAAATAGCTCATTTTACAGTCAAACTAATATCACACTTCATGCAACACATTTGACACTGTTTATGCCTCATTTGCCACAAAAAAGATCATGGTAAACAAAGATTACATTCCCCCTAAAGTTACTAGCTGAAACCAGGTGCAGTCAGGATTATTCAACCTTGAAAAAGTCATAATGAAGACAGGATATCTTCCCATATGCAAAGAGTAAGATTCTTTTCATAATTATGGAGCATTCAGCAACAACTGACTGACTTAGAATCTGTTAGAAAGTGAGAAACAATAACAGGGTATTTTGGAGTGCTTCATTTTTATTAGCAGCATTGATTTCACCAAAGCTCAGTGATCATTACCTGCTATCACAATGAAAGTGTTCAACCCTCTAAGATTAAAGGAGTTTTTTTAAGCTATCTAATTTAACCCATTGGCATCAATAACAGAGAAGGATGTGCCACAGGAGAGAACACAACTTGAGAAGTACCAGGGAACCAGAACAGCAGAGTGGACTGAGGGTGAGAAGCCCAAGCTTCTACCACTAAAGAGCTATTATATTTTTTGGAGCCTCAGTTTCTTAAGTGCATAACTAGACTAGCTGATCTCTGAGGCCTTCTCCAGCACCAGAAATTTCATTCTGCCTTAGCATTTGCATGACAGATCAATAAGAAATTAGTATCTCTTTCAATTGCAAAATATTTTCCAATATTGGTTGAAAAAGCCCATCCATGACTATGTTCAGTACCAGGAACTCAACACCACCATATATCATAAACTGGTTGCTTTGCAAATATAGCTGTGCTTCAATGCTTCAATCTTCTAACACTTGTCACTACAGACCAGCACTAGTTGAAATAAATTTCTGTGATGATGGAATTGTTGTTTCTGAGCCATCCAATATGGTAGCTATTAGCCACAGTTGCTATTGAGCACCTGAAATGTGGCTAGTGACCAAGAAAATAAATGTTAATTTGTATTGCATTTTAATTTATTTAAATTTAAAGAGCTACAGGTGGTTGGTGGTTACCACAGTGGACAATGCAGCTCTAGATCCTTACCCTGCAAAACAATACTCTGTTTACTAAGAGTATCAACTAGTAAACAAAATGTAGAAATAACCAACTCATTTTCACATAAGAAAGAAGGTTGTTGCTTCTTAAGGTTCTAATCCGTGGCAATTGACGCTGGCAATATGAAGCTTTATGGGTGTATTTACTTCATGGGGTTGTAGGGGAGTGGGGAACCATTCACTTTTGTGTTATGCATTCTCATACCCCACAAAGCTACAAAGCTTTAAGATGCAAACTCAGTAATAGTAGCAAATACAACATTAGTCTCTGACATTTTTCACCTGCATCTACAGGACTGTCAGTCACTGTGCAGTTTATTTCAACAACTATTTATTAAACACCTACTATGTGCAAGGCATTGTTGCTGGATGCTGGAAATAAAAGATCCCAGCCCTCCAGGAGCTTACAGGCTTTGTGGCAAAGAAAAACACAGACTCAGATCATTTCAAAATAATAGGACAAATGCTACAGTGGGAAAGGCTATGATGTAGTCACAAGGAGAAAGTGCTCCTAGACCCGTCTGGAAGTTTAGGTAAACTCCCAGAAGATAACATCTGGGCTGAATTTTAAAGAATCAGTCAAATGAGGGCATTCCAATCAGACAAAAAATAATGAGTAAAGGAACACAGGTATAAAGAGTAGCAAAGTATATACAGAGAACTATTTCTAGGGAACAAAATTCATAGACAGCAGGCATCAGAAGCCTTGCTAAGGAGTTTGGACTTTATGTTGTACGCAGTAGCCACCGAGGATTTTTTTTAATGAGGAAATGACATGGTCAGAATTGCCCTTCTGATCAGTCCCTCTAGCAATGATGTGGAGGACGATAGCTAGGAGATCAATTAGGAGGCTGGTGCAATTGTTTCAGTGGGCAAGAAGCGATCGGGGTAGCAGATATGAGGAGAAAGAGAAGGTAAGTTGTCCATTTTCGGCAGAGAAAACTAACCAGACTTGGAAAGGGAAATGAAGAAGAGCAGGGAATCAAGGATGGCTCCCAGGTTTCTAGTTTTGATGGGACCATTAACCAAGATAGGGAATGAAATACAGCATTAAGCAGATGCAGCAAAACACAGGGAGTAATACTGGGATAGCCAGGCCACTGTGCTGCCCAGCTCCAGGTAATACCAGTCACACTGCTGTGCTCCA
The DNA here is from genome assembly GCF_000951045.1 of Mandrillus leucophaeus. Classification (NCBI taxonomy): domain Eukaryota; kingdom Metazoa; phylum Chordata; class Mammalia; order Primates; family Cercopithecidae; genus Mandrillus; species Mandrillus leucophaeus. Next base: position 236,412 of record NW_012103377.1, read on the forward strand.
GGAAGGTCATGTGAAAATGGTATTCCCTGAGGTTGTACAATGGGGCAGCCCTGGGTTTCAGCAATGGATGGGAAATCATCTGCTCAGTCTCATGTAATCACACTTGCCAGCCTTCCAACAGAGTAACAAAGTAGTCAAAGAGGTGAGGGGATCTAATCAAATCATTTTGTCCTAAAGTAGGTTAAAATATCATTTCTAAAATTGATTATATCTTTTCCTAAGAAACTAACACATGGCAGTGTGCTACTCAAGTGGCTCAAGAGTTCATATATATTTGATAAGCAGAAGCATATTAATGTTTCTGACCGTCCCCACCCCTGCCAGAGATCATTAACATTTTTCCAGTTAAAGTCAATGCCTGATTATCTCTAAGGTAAATGTGGCCTTCAATTTACTCATACGCTTGCTTTGCTGACATCTAGGTACTCCCTCTCTTTTCACTAGATACAGCCTCCAGGAAACCGCTTTGAAAAATACACTATTTGCATGTACCACAGATCCAAAAAAGGATCTATATAAAGACAACTCTGTTTAAGAGTGCCTACTGTATTTAACATTAATCCGACAGATCTTGCAATGCACAGTCCCACAATGAAGATGGGCTCAAAGAGCCACAATGAACAGCCTCTGAGCTTTTTGTGAGTCAAGAATTTACAGTATTAGCTCATTAGGATGACCTAAAAATCATCCTTGATTCCTCCTTTCTGTCACCTCCCCCATCCAATCCATTAACAAGTTTGTGTCAAAAGACATGTCAAATGCCTTTACTTCTCTCCTCTCCAGCCACCAGGGTCCAAGTAACTAGCAGCCCTGCCCTGGACTGACTGATCTCCAGGGCTTCCACACTTCCCCATTACCCCACACCAGCCTATCCCTCCACGTGTGTGTGCACACGTACACACAAACCACTGCTCCTGTTAAAATGTAAGCCCAATTATGTGACTACCACCCCCTGTACTTAAAACCCTCCAAATGCCTCCCCATTGCTCTTAGAAGAGTCAAACTCCTTAGAGGTTTTCAGAGTCCTATATTATCTGGCCTTTGTCTTTATCTCCAGCTTCATTGTATATCAATCTTGTCACTTGATTACTATGCTACAACCACACAGGCCTCTTCCTTCCTCCCTCTAGGCCTTGCTAGTACTGGCTCGTTAAGCTGAAATGCCCTTTTATCAGCTCTGCAAATACCTCAAATCTCAGTCCAGTGGTCATTTCCTCAGACAGCCTCCCCTGGCCATTGCCCAACTAATTTTCTTTACATCATTTATCAATTTATCTCATTTACTGCTAATGTGCCCCCACCCACTGCCACCCTCCTAGAACATAAGCTCCATTATAGTGCAGGGAATTTGTCCAGCTTATTCATCCCATCTCAGTGCCTAGCACACAATAGGCATTGAAATTTGCTGAAGAAACACACAAATTAATGACTGATTCCCTTTAAATTAAAGTGCATTCCTGTAACTTCAGATACATCAATAGTGAACTACAAACACACATTCCAAAACCATATGTAACTGATGTTTGGAATAAGCATCTTTAAGGATTATTCACACCATAGCTCCTCTCCATCAGGGTGGCGCATTCACTTTACAATGAATGAATGTCACTCTCTTACAATACATGTTAAGTGAGGGCAGGGCCTGACCTGAGCTAATTACAACCACTCAAGTATTTAAGGGACGAAGGAAAAAAAAAAAAACAGAAATAAATTGATTAAATAAAAAGACAACACAAAAAGAAACAAAAAATAAAATATTTAAGGGAAAGGTCCTACTCTGAGTTAAAGGCATACAGTTAACCTTATGTATGATTACCTGGTTGGTTGTACTGATCTTCATAAGCATCCAACCAATAAAAGTGGAATACTTGTTCCTCATCTGCCCCTTTTACCAATGGGAGTTGACTGGAATCCACTTGAACTTCTTGCACTGAGAAACTGCTATCACCTTCTTGATCAATGTCCCAACAAGAGACATCTGGGAGAAATCTTCCTCTGCAGAAATCACATTTTCAAAAACCTTTCAAAATCCAACAGAAAAATTGTAGTCCTATTTGCCAGAAAAGTCATAAAATGCTCTTACAAGTCAGACATGGTCCCTTTCCCAGAATCCGCCTCTTGTTTCACTTCCTCTGCTGGCTCACTCTCTTGGTCCCAAGCCTTGGCAGCCATAGGCTCCAGGTGCACCTCTTCAGTTTCCATGGGCTCATCAAAGTCACCATCTTCAAACTCCATTGCCCCTGACTCCTGCTCTTCTTCTGTACTCTCGACCTGTATAGGCTCGCCTGTAGGCATCATCACACATTCTTATCATGTGCTAGTGCCATGACACAAAGGCACACAAAGGTGCACAAAGGCTTATCCAACACTAAAATAGCAGCCTGTCCCTTTTCTATACTATGTTTGCATTTCTCTTTAATCTCCAAATTGGGTTTTTTAACTTTTACTGAAATTTTTATGAATTCAAATCTTCACATTTAAACTTGCCATCACAATACCTTCAAAATTTCTTCTACCTCCTCCATCATGGGGCCTCCATCTTTGACAGAAACCACTCAACACTCTTGCAATTCTTGCCTGACATCACACTTACCAGCAAATTCAGCACGTTTAAGAGGAACAGGAGTTAATGGAGGCTCCTTTCTGGAGACAGGGGAAGCAATTTTTCCTGAAGGAACTGCCTGTAAACGTTTTTAAATATTTAGTCAGTTAGACCTACATACTAAAAATATGCAACTGTCCTACCCTGACCAAAGATAATGACAGTTCCCTTTTATAAAAAGATTTTATGTATTATTAATGTAACAGCTTCAATTATTTTACTGTTACCTAGGTTTACAAAAAAATACTTGCTTCTGGGAGGAAAATTATTGCATTTACCACAGTTGTAATACCTATAATAAACACACACTAGTTACTGCAAATTTACTATGAAAAAGGCAGGCACATGCTATTTTTGAAATACATGAAACTATAAATTGAATGGGAGTCCTAATTTAAAACAAAAATCAAAAACAAATTTAAAGGTATTTCCCTCATATAGAAAAGCAACAAAATAAGCTTAAAGCAATCCTATAAATCAAGATTGAAGGTATCTCTACACACTTTACCGTGGAGGTGTGCACAGAAAAAGGATTCGGTGAAGCTCCAATGAATCTTTTCTTCTTCAGTATCGTTACAGGTGGTGGAGTTATTTGAGGTGTCTAAAAGGAAACGTAAGACATATTCACTGCCATGCTTGGTTTACCACAGACAGAAAAAGTATACTTCTTCACTCATTGAAGCCCAATAAGCAAAGCTTTCTTTTCTTTACCTTCCCCCCTCCCCATTCCCATCTATGTGCATGTACTGTGGTTACTATAGCAACGATACTATAGAAATCACAAGAAAACTAAAATAGATATTAAATCTACCCCTCCCCAATTTTTTCTTTTTAAAATTTAGCATACTTTCACTTACCCTTTGAGAATATTACATTTAAAAATTGTCAAGACAGAACTACATGGCAGTGTTGTTAAGTCATTTTAATTAATGGTCACTTCAAAAGAAGTACACTTCTAAATGAGAGCTTAGTCTTTATGGGAAATGGCCAAATTTCAAATTCACGATGCAGCTAATCCTGTTTGAGTTCTATCAGGGATAGTTCACTCACTCTTCCTTCATTTCCACTCAGAATTCAAGACAAGGCTCTTATACCTGATTGTGCAGATTGACAGGCTTCAATCTATTTAGGGAACATACACCACAGCAACTGAACACAGCAGTGAGCACTCACAGAACTGACTCCTGGGTATATTCCTACTACTTCAAACACACACCCACACATCCCTATCTACATAATCACACAGCTCTAACACCTGGAAATACTCACCTAAAATGGTGGGATAAAACCAACCTGAAGGGGGTTTCTTTGTATTTTGGTGGGGGTTTTTTGTTGGTGTCCTTACATTTTTAAAAATTCTGGCAACAGGCCGGTGCGGTGGCTCACGCCTGTAATCCCAGCACTTTGGGAGGCCAAGACAGGCAGATCATGAAGTAAGGAGTTCGAGACCAGCCTGGCCAACATAGTGAAACCCAGTCTCCACTAAAAATACAAAATATTAGCTGGGCATGGTGGCAGGTGCCTATAATCCTAGCTACTGGGGAGGCTGAGGCAGGAGAATCAGGGAAGCAGAACCCGGGAATCGGAGGTTGCAACAAGCCAAGATCACACCACTGCACACCAGCCTGGGCGACAGTGCGAGACTCCATCTCAAAAAAAAAAAAAAAAATTCTGGCAATAGTCTGTTTTGTATAATTACTAGAGTGTTTCTTCAGTCTATATCCCCTGCATATTTTACAACTCCTGGCGATTCATTTACCTCAGTGTTAAGATCCTGTAGAATGTCACCTAGCAGATCATCCTTGGACAAGTCTACAGCTTTCTGGAAATGATAAAGAAAGGTAACATGAGAAAGCCTTGCACTTAAATTTCTCACCAAAACTACACACGTGTACGAAAGGAAGAACCTAACCAGTTAGTCCTTGCCTCTTCATTCCTCACTCTGAGTGTTCATCTACATTCACAGATTTTAACAACCACCTGTCTATATATCATTCCTACATCTATAGCTCCCGTTCTCTACTTTCACCCTTATTCCATGATCTTCCTGCTACTCACTAAAATTAAACACACTCTCAATTCAGCTTTTCTGTTCAATTTTCTTTTCCGTTTCCCAAGTTTCAATCAGTGAGGTACCTTAATTCACTTAGAAATCTACATCCAACTTAGTGAGTGAAATTGGAGAAATGTTACTCAAATATATACAGAGCACCTATTATCTGTATAATCAAATATTAAATTCACCTCACAAAGGAAAATACAAAAGATAAGGAAACCATGAAACTCACATCTGCAGTTTTCTTTCCAGCACAAGCAATGAACATTGACTTAATATTGTTCGGTTTTGTCACTGCGGGCTTCTTTACATTCCTCTTGTCTTTGTTGCGTGCTTTACCATCTTTTCCTATTGGAATATGAATTATTTAGAAACATGCATCAGCAAAAATCAAAATGGAAAACTAAAAGCCTAGTCACTTGATCTCTATCGGGAAGAAAAATGTTAAGAATTAAAAATACATTACGCCTGTAATCCCAGCACTTTGGGGCGCCGAGGTGGGCGGATCACGAGATCAGGAGATCGAGACCATCCTAACACGGTGAAACCCCATCTCTACTTAAAAAAAAACAACAAAAAAATTAGCTGGGCGTGGTGGCAGGCACCTGTAGTCCCAGCTACTCAGGAGGCTGAGGCAGGAGAATGGCGTGAACCCGGAAGGTGGAGCTTGCAGTGAGCTGAGATCGCACCACTGCACTCTAGCCTGGGTGACACAGAGAGACTCCGTCTCAAAAAAAATTAAAAAAAAACATACAAAACTATGAGATTTTATACAAGATATGTAGGAAAAAATATTTTAAATGAGTTTAATTCAAGAAAACTTGGGCTAAATGTTTTTATAGAAACTAATGAAATACCAGTTAAATATTAGCACGACTTAAGTGTGACTGCTTAATTGCTATTGTTAATATGAATAAAAAGCTTTTTAAAAAAGTGAGAATTTGGGGTTTTTTGTTTTCCCCACAGAAATAAAAAGATAAAGCTAATCTTGAACCAAGAAATTAGCCTAGTAGCCTTCATGAGATCATCTCTTTAGCGGTATACTGAATCTGATAGGAAAAAATTTAACTATGAAGAAATGGGATTACCAATTATGACATGGTGGCATCCTAATTTCTATTTTATGAGAAACAGCAACCAGAAACACAGTATGTCATACCAACACAAAACAGCACAGAGACATCTATCTGCTCATTAAAGAAGAATTTTTGCCGGCCGGGTGCAGTGGCTCACGCCTGTAATCCCAACACTTTAAAAGACCAAGGCGGGCAGATCAGGAAATCCATACTATCCTGGTCAATATGGTGAAACCCCGTCTCTACTAAAATACAAAAAATTAGCCAGGCGTGGTGCGGCATGCCTGTAGTCCCAGCTACTCGAGAGGATGAGGCAGGGAAATCACTTGAACCCAGGAGGTGAGATTGCAGTGAGCCAGAATCGCACCACTGCACTCCAGCCTGGCAACAGAGCAAGACTCCGTCTCAAAAAAACAAACAAACAAAACTTTTGCCATGTTTTCTCTTATGGCCATGTGTAAATCACCTATAAACTTCTCTAATACCGTCAATTTTACTCTCGCTTTCTGATTCATCCCAGAATAGTCTTGATCTCAAAACAAGCTGACAATGAATAATTGAAAGAATGTGGTGAGCCAGGCATGGTGGCTCACACCTGTAATCCCAGCACTTTGGGAGGCCGAGGCAGGCAGATCACGAGGTCAGGAGATCAAGACCAGCCTGACCAACATGCTGAAACCCTGTCTCTACTAAAAGTACAAAAATTAGCCAGGGATGGTGGCGTGTGCCTGTAATCCCAGCTACTCAGAAGGCTGGGGCAGGAGAATCGCTTGAACCTGTGAGGCAGAGGTTGCAGTGGGCCAAGATCACGCCATTGCACTCCAGCGCTCCAGCCTGGGTGACAGAGCAAGACTCCGTCTCAAAATAAAAAATAAAAAATAAAAAAAAAGAATGTGGTAGTGGCATACAAATAGACCAAATGAAACAGAACATAAAGTCCAGAATAAGACCCAATTACTTATGGAAATTTAATATATAATGAAGGTGGCATCCCATATCACTAAGGAAAAGATGGACTTTATTAAGTAGTGTTGGCTAGCCATTTGTAAAGAAGTAAACCAGTATAAATACCAAATGGATCACAAATCAAAATTTTTAAAAATGAAACTTTACAAAAACCTTTTAAAAAGCAATTCCTTTGCAATCTGGGTGCAGTGAAACTCTTTCTATGACTCAGAATCCACTTGCAAGAAAAAAATGATAAATTCAATTGCACCAGAATTGGTGTAAAAAGAAAAACCAAGAAAAAAGAAAACCAAGTTAAACAAAAATGAATAAAAATTTTTGCAATATGTATCACAGATAAAGGACCAATTTTCCTGACAAAGAACTTTTAAAAAATTAAAAGATAAAAAGCCCAAAAGTAAAGCAGGCAGTAAACACAAACATATATAAATAGTTATGTTTTATGAAAAGATGATCAATTTCATATGTAAAAGAAATGCAGATGAGGCTGGGCACGGTGGCTCACACCGGTAATCCCAACACTTTGGGAGGCCACGAGGCGGGCGGATCACGAGGTCAGGAGTTCAAGACCAGCCTGGCCAACACATAGTGAAACCCTATCTCTACTAAAAATACAAAAAGTAGCCAAGCATGGTGGCACACACCTGTAGTCACCGCTACTCCGGAGGCTGAGGCGGAGAATTGCTTGAACCCAGGTGGTGGAGGTTGCAGTGACCTGAGACCGCACCACTGCACTCCTGCCTGGGTGACAAAGTGAGACTCAGTCTCAAAAAAAAAAAAAAAAAAAAAAAAAAGCAAATGAAAACCACACTGAAATGCCACTTCTCACATATCAGAGTGGCGAAAATTCAAAAGCTTGAAAACACTCTGTTAGTAAGGCTGTAGGGAAACAGACATTCATACATTGTTCATGAAAGTGTAAAATGGGATAAGTCCTATGAAGAATTAGGCAATAGCTAGTAAAATTTTATGTGTAGTGGGCTGGGCATCGTGGCTCACACCTGTAATCCCAGCACTTTGGGAGGCCGAGGCGGGTGGATCACCTCAGGACAGGAGTTTGAGACCAGCCTGGCAAACATGGTGAAACCCCATCTCTACTAAAAATGCAAAAATTAACCGGGTGTTGTGGCGGGCACCTGTAATCTCAGCTACTCAGGAGGCTGAGGCAGAAGAATCACTTGAACCCAGGAGGCAGAGGTTGCAGCGAGCCGAGATCGCGACATCGTACTCCAGCTTAGGCAACAAGAGCAAAGCTCCATCTCAAAAAAAAAAAAAAATTACGTGAAGCTACTCTTTGAGCCAGCAATCTCACTTCTGGGAATTTTTTCTGAGGAAAACACCATATGCACAGAGTTATTGGATGTGGCATTATAATAGCAAATTACTCAAAATAATCTAAATGTCCTTCCAAGGAAACCATTGAATAAACTATGGTGCAATCCCTATCATGGAATACTATGCAGCTACACAGAAATAAATAATTAAAAGCAAGCTCTCTATGTTCTAATATGGGGTGATTTTCAAGACATCTTGCTACGTGAAAAAAGCAAAGTACAAAACCCCTATAACATTATCTTTTGTTTAAGAAAGAGAAGGGGCTGGACACCGTGGCTCATGCCTGTAATCCCAACACTTTCTGAGGGCAAAGTGGGCAGACTGCTTTAGCCCAGGAGTTTGAGACCAGCCTGGGTAACATGGCGAAACTCTGTCTCTACTAAAAATTCCAAAAATTAGCCGAGCGTGGGAGGATGCGCCTGTAGTCCTGGCTACTCGCGACACTAAGGGAGGAGGATAGCTTAAGCCCAGGAGGCAGAGGCTGCAGTGAGCTGAGATCACACCACTGCACTCCATCCTGAAGGGCAGAGAAAGAATCTGTCTCAAAAAAAAAAAGAAAGAAAAGGAAATAAAAATATATATACACACCAGCGTGGTGGCTCACACCTGTAATTCCAGCACTTTGGGAGACCGAGGCGGGCAGATCACGAGGTCAGGAGTTCGAGACCAGCCTAACCAACATGGTGAAACCCCATTTCTACTAAAATACAAAAATTAGCCAGGCGTGGTGGTGCATGCCTGTAATCCCAGCTACTCAGGAGGGTGAGGCAGGAGAATCACTTGAACCCGGGAGGCAGAGGTTGCAGTGAGCCAAGAAGGGACCACTGTACTTCAGCCTGGGTGACAGAGCGAGACTCCATCTCAAAAAAAAAAAAAAAACAACAAGAACAACATACACAATTTCACTCCTGGATTAGTACCCTAAAAAATTGAAAGCAGGCATTCAAACAAAAACTAGTACATAAATGTTCATAGTAGCACTACGTACAATAGCCAAAAGGTAGAAACAATCCAAATGTCCATCAACTAATGAATAAACAAAACATAGTACATCCACACAGAATATTACTTAGCAATAAAAAGGAATGAAGTACTGATACATGCTATAACGTACTTGAAAATCTTCTAAGTCAAAGAAGCCAGACACAAAAGATCAAATATTGCATGATTCATTTATATGAAATATAAAATGTCCAGAATACGCAAATCCATAAAGATAGAAAGCAGATTAATGGTTGTCAGGCTCTGGGGGAAGAGAGATTGGGGAGTGACTGCTAATGGATATGGGGCTTCCATTTTAGATGATGAAAATGTTCTGGAACAAGATGATGGTGATGGTTGCAAACACTGTGAATATACTAAATGTCACTCATGGTAAATTTTATGTTACGCGTATTTTACCATAGTTTAAAAAAAAGTATTTCCATGGGCCTAATATTGTGAAAAGGTTTGTAGGACATTTGTGAAAAATGTGAGACAGGAGATCTGTATCATCTGGAGTACTTTGAAAACAGAATATAATAGTCAAAATGTTTAGTATATAAAATTCAGGTCTTGACAGTGTATGAACAGAGGAGGTCAACAGAGGTTTGAATAGCAAGGAAGGCTTCATGAGAGGGCTTTAATCTTACCATTGTAGGTTAGTAGGATTTAGACAGAAGGATAAAAAGATGAATACAAGTAAACATTTGAGGTGGAATTCTTCCACAGTTTAGTGTTTCTGTTTTGTTTTATTGCATTTTCCTGCTGATTTTTCTTCATTGGGACTTGGTTGATATTTTTCTTTGTGGTTTTGTTTTGTTTTGTTTTGTCCTGTTACCCAGGCTGGAGTGCAGTAGCACGATCTTGGCTCACTGCAACCTCTGCCTCCCGGGTTGAAGAGATCAAGAGATTCTCCTGCCTCAGCCTCCCAAGTAGCTGGGATTACAGACGCCCACGACCACGTCCGACTAATTTTTCTATTTTTAGTTGAGACGGGGTTTCACCATATTGGCCAGGCTGGTCTTGAACTCCTGACTTCAGGTGATCTGCCCCACCTCAGCCTCCCAAAGTGCTGGGATTACAGACGTGAGCTGCCGCACCCGGCCATTTTTCTGTTTGAAAACATGCCAGGAATTAGATCCACACCATAAAGCTTTGACTTTTTACTTCTAAGCAAAACTCAGTAATTTCTTGTAAGTCTTTAAAGTGCGTTGCAGAAGTCCATTTTCCTTCCTAGGATCTTGTGACCTTTACTGGGCTCCTAGAAAGGGACACTGAAACAGTGGGGACTTGTGGGTGAATGGTGGTGGCAAAGCACGAAATAAAAATTTCTAAGACTAGCTCTTTTCCGGATCAAATCATTCTTTTCACTAACGTATTACTCGGAAGAGATAATATGATGACTATGGAAACACAGAGATGGATTGTTTATTCAACAAAACTACATACTTACTTTGAGTCCACTACCGTGATTAGCACTGAGATTACCAGGACATGAGTCCTTTCTTTGAGAAGCTCACTGTCCAGTCCAACCTCCTAATTTACAGCTGACAAAAACTCAAGTCCAGATAGGTAATGGGATTAGTTCAAGATGACACAGACAATTAACAACAGAACCATAACTCTAACATAGGCCTCCTCAGTTCAGGCAAATGAAAGTGGCACATGAGCTCATTCTCTTCTTCATGGACTCACACAAACTAGAAATACACAATTAGCCACACTGCTACCAAATGGTACCAGTGTAGAAAATTTCCACATTATACAGGTTGGCAGAACCAGGAAGATGGTTCACATATTCTAATTTAACTAATAAATGAATGAAGAATAAAGAACATCACACATAGAAAAAATACACATATGCTTATTTTTTGTAATAAACCAGAAACTAAAAGTTACTGATTTTCATTTTTAAAACATATAAATGTTTTACAATATTCAGAAGTAAAATTAAAAGGATTTTTTAAAACTGAAATTTGAATACAAACAAAAAATGAACCTATGTAGTAAATTAATACAACACACACTAAAGAATTACTTTACATAGCTTCTGAACACTACAGTCTGACTACAGACCCTTAGGATATATACCAAGAACAAATAAAACTGTAGAGAAATCATAAACTTTACTTAGAAAGGTTGTTAGTACAGATAATGATTTAGTGATTCTGACATTATTTTGTGTATATTTTAGAAGACATGGGTTTTCATTGAGGGTGAAGGCAGATACAAATATAGAATTGGGAAGATAAAGAATCCAGTGATGTTAGATTTCAACCAATCAAATATATCCGTATGAACTCATGACATATATATAATTTCCTTGTTCTGTTCACTGAAAGGGCCTAGAAGCCATTACACTCCAACAGCAATGAGCACATCCATCTCCCATATCTGGACACCATTCCTCACTAAAAGGAACCAGGATTCTTGGGAGAAATGGTTGGTTCCACGTCTAGGGCAGGAAGAATACAAGCTAAACCTGGAACATCTTATCCTCTTAGCCCAGAGAGCAAGGAAATGCTCAAAGACTGATGGAGCCATGTCAAAAGAACACAGGAGGTGGCTTAAAGGGGCTCTTACCAGCCAAATCTGGGATAATTTGAACATAAAAAGGAAAAATGATAATAATTGCTGCTGAATTATAACAGTAAATCTTTTAGAAATACATGAGTCTGAAGCAATAATTTTTAAAAGAAGGGAAAGGATCAACAATAGATGCTAAAAGCACTGGGTAAAAATTCATAGGGAAATGGAATATACACATGGTCTCAAATTATCACCCCCTATTTTGCATTAATTACAAAAGGGAGGAAAGTAGCTTTACAAGGAAGAAATCTGACAAATATCATCTTAACCAAAAGATCAAACTTAGTATCAACAACAATGGTACAAGTGACATCATATGCCCCTGATATGAACGATTGGAAGGACAGAATTTTATATTGTAGGTCTTAACAAAAACAAAGCATTTATTTATAAATATTTATTGTTGCCAAAATATTTAACCCAAATCTAAGCACAACGAAGCAGTCAGGTAAAACTCAGATTGTGGGACATTCAACAAAACAAACAGCCTGGTCCCTTTAAAAATCAATGTCATGAAAGACAAAAAGAGGCCAGGGCGGCAGGGGGGAGGGGGGCGGGTGTTGCCGTTCTACATTAAAAAAAGACTATAGAGACATGAAAACTAAAATGGATTCTGCATTTTTTAAAATAGCTTTAAAAGATACTATTGGGCTAATTGGGAAACTTTTAATATAGACAATATATTAGATATCATGATAATGTTATTGTGGTTAAGTAGTCAAGTATCCTTACTCTTAGGAGGTCACTGCTGAAGTTCAAAACGTTCACTGAGCAAAAAGTCTCTGTGTATGTGGTTGGAAGGAGAGAGAAAACTAAGGTGCAAAATGTTATTCTGCAAATGAGGATTCAGACAGTAAAGGGCAAGACAGCACAGATGTTAGGCTTTTGGTCACATATTCTTTTGTTACATATTCGTCGCATTTTTTATTTTTAAAATACTGCTTAAAAATGTAAAAACTATTCTCAGCTCGAGAGCCACACAAAAACAGGCATGATTTCCATTTGGGGTAACAAAAATGTTCTAAAATTGATTGTGGTAATGGCTGCACAACTCTGTGACTATATTAAAAGCCACTGAATTGTACACTTTAAATATGCGAATTGTATAGTATGTGAACTATATCTCAATAAAACTTTTTGTCAAAAACTGGTTGTGAGAGGGCCACAGTTTGCTGACCCCAATCTACCACTTGGTAGTAGAAGACTAATTAACAAACTAAACAAAAAAAATATACTGAAGAGAATTTTCAGTATTCTCATTTTACAGGAACTAAATCAGGCTTGTTTACTCAAAAAAAATTGCCAATGATTGTACAGCTAAGACAATCTGACACATTCATCCATATTATTTTAAATTTCAATTAGACAAAGCAAGCTGATTACTCTAGTTCTAAACCTTGTTATTGTGCTATACAACTGGCAAAGAGCTAAAATTCTAAGTACATCACTTCAGTAGGAATTAAAAGAGATCAATTACTGTTGCAGCCCTCAAAATCAGCAAGTTTTAAATTACCATAGGATTGAAAACTTTAAAACAAGTAAAGACCACACTACTTGGATAATAGAGACATGAAACTTCATTTCTCGGTGTTGTTACTGCTTTTTATCTTTAATTTTCCACATAACCATACTTCTCTTCATATTAGAACATATTCCATACCTAATAACAATGGTAGTTAGGTCCTTCTCTCAAACGTAAACTATCAGAGTACCAAGTCATCTCTAATTTTAGAGAATTCTTTAAATCTCAAAACAACATCCTGAAAAACAAAAAGTAGGTACCTTTCTCACCAGCATCAAGGGCATCATCTTCAAGGTCATCATCAAAAATCTCTCGGCCATCTTCCACATAACCAATACCATCTGCAGGGACAAAATTTAATACTGGGATCAAACTTCTAAAAGTGGCCAATAATATTTTAGCCATGACCAAAAAAACCTTTTATACCTGCTCAGATGTTTTCCTGGCCTGTGCTATTTTTAAGTGCAGCAGAATTCTGTTCACACAGGTGTCAGACAATGCACAGCATCCACACAGCAGGTGTGGAGTCAAAACCAAATGATATATATTATACCTAGCTAGGTGACCTCAGGAAACGATTTGGCTCATAGGATCAAAGTCTGCCACAACAGGATGCTTTACAGCAGTTTTACTCTACCAGAAGAATAAAAAGAATCAAGATTACCACAAGTCCAGAGAGAGATATCCCAGTCTACAAGGGAAAACTGGCAATATAGCTGAATCCAATTACAGAAGTAGAAACATAAATAGTCACAGGCACAATCTACATGCTCCCTGTGGTCAGCATTCACATGGCCATGAAGTCAGACCCTACCAGTGAGAACCAATGAGCTTTCAGAAGGGGCACAGGACATTAGGACAAGACTTTGTATGGTGCTTTCTCCTGACCAAGTTAATTTTCATACCTAGAACCTCATATATGCCTCACAACAACTCTGGGAGAAGGTAGTTTTCTTATCCCCATGTTACAGATGAAGAATCTGAGGCGCAAAGACATTAAGTGACTTGTCCAAGGTCACAGAATTGGAAAGTAGGAACGATGGATCCTGAACCTGCATTCCTTAATTCCAAGCGCTGTGCATGGGCCCCACAGACAAGGGGCTCCTCCCAATTCTTACACAGCCATTACCTGGAGGATTTATACTACATCCTGAGGTATGTGCCTAGATTCTCCAAAATATCCCCAAATAAACGTCCTGCTATTCTGCTTCCTCATCCTCAAATAATTAAAGGAAAATCCAAACCAAAGGTAAAATCCTAACAGTGCCTTGCATTTGCCCAGGCAAAGCAGCAACTCCACCACATGAGTGCGAATCTACAAGAAGCAACTAACACAGTGCCTAGGAAGCAACATCCCCGCCCCCACCCCCGCCCCACCTACCATCATCCACAATCCAGTCATCATCCTGGCGTGCCTGAACCAGCTTCGAATACTGTTCTTCATCAACTTCTTCATAAACACCTGTGAAGTCCTCGACCTACCATTATACAAGTTTCAGAAAAAAAGCTTCAAATAGAGTGAAAGCGTTAAACAATTCTGATGAAAAAATTGTCAAATTGAAACTGGAATGGCAGCCTGAAGGAGTAGCTGCAACCAAATCATGAGTTCTGACATTCAACACCACTACAGGGTTTTCCTTAAATAGACATCAATTAACTTAGTATTCCTTTTAGGTGGGTGTTAACATAAGATATTAAATGATTCCATTAGCATAATACACTTGTCATACCATCAATTACTCATCTATTTCATAAAAAACAAACTGAATTATAGCCAATTCTTCATTAGCTGCTTTGGGGATTATTCACTTGTAATTTCTAGACTAGTTTCTCCTACACTTAGCAAACCTGTAAGGCATGCCACTTCCCTCTCCACTAGCTAATGTACGCTCTGCGAATAGACGATAATTTTCACGCTTGTTCAACCAAACAAATATAATTCAAAAGGAAAATCTTCCTCATCCATCCGCCTCCAAAAATTAGCAAAACAAACATATTGTATATTCTACAGGCAAACCAGAAATAGCTTTTGAGTGACCCTGTTTGTATTACCACTGACACCCCACCGTTCTCAGGTCTTGAAACCGCACAAGGACTTAAACGCTGAGCTATTTGAAAGACAAGTTCAGAGAGTGGCAGGTCCTCCAATCACATTGGCTGCCTGACTGCAAAAGGGTCAGAACACCATGAGCTACTGGTATGAGTAAATCAGACAACCTCTGCACAGCTAAAGCAACAAATGAAAGATATACACACCACTGCTGCTGCTGCCCATGGGGACAGGCCAGTGACTCTGCAGATGAGACTCTGGTGGGCTGGTTTGCAAAATCTCATAGATACTTATTAAAAATTACCAAAGGCTGGGCACGGTGGCTCACGCCTGTAATCCCAGCACTTTGGGAGGCCCACATGCGTGGATCACCTGAGGTCAGGAGTTCAAGGCCAGCCTGGCCAACACAGTGAAACTCCATCTCTACTAAAAATACAAAAATTAGCCAGGCGTGGTGGCACATATCTGTAGTCCCAGCTACTCAGGAGGCTGAGGAAGGAGAATCGCTTGAACCCGCGAGGCAGAGGTTGCAGTAATGCAGTGAGCTGTGATCATGCCACTGCACTCCAGCCTGGGTAACAGACCGAGTCTCCGTCTCAAAAAAAAAAGACCCGATTCTTGGCCAGGCACAGTGGCTCATGCCTGTAATCCCAGCACTTTGGGAGGCCAAGGCGAGCAGATCACTTGAGGTCAGGAGTTCGAGACCAGCCTGGCCAACGTGGTGAAACCCCATCTCTACTAAAAATACAAAAATTAGCCGGACATGGTGGTGGACACCTGCAATCCCAGTTACTCGGGAGGCTGAGACAAGAGAATCGCTTGAGCCTGGGAGGTGGAGGTTGCAGTGAGCCAAGAACGTGCCACTGCACTCCAGCCTGGGTGAGAGAGCGAGATTTAAAAAAAAATTCTCCCATTCTCTCAAGAGTTCTACCTCAGCCGGGTGTGGTGGCTCAC
>NW_012103377.1:255772-279075 GCF_000951045.1 Mandrillus leucophaeus
TCACTAATTCATTTCCAGAAGACTGTCCTTTCTTGAGTAAAAACACCCATTAGAGGCCAGGCATAGTGGCTCACACCTGTAATCCCAGCACTTTGGGAGGCTGAGGTGGGCAGATCACCTGAGGTCAGGAGTTCAAGACCAGCCTGGCCAACATGGTGAAACCCCGTTTCTACTAAAAATACAAAATTAGCCGGGCATGGTGGTGCGTGCCTGTAACCCCAGCTACTCGGGAGGCTGAGGCAGGAGAAACACTTGAACCTGGGAGGCAGAGTTTGCAGTGAGCTGAGATCGCACCATTGCACTCCAGCCTGGGCAAAAAGAGTGAAACTCCATCTCAAAAAACAAAAAACAAAACAACACCAACAAAAAAAAAAAGATAAAAAAGACATGGTCTCTGTACTCACAAAACTTACTATCTAACACAGGAGACAAGTAGCAACTGGCTCTAAACAATATTTAGAGGTAATATATGCCTTAAAAGAGATTCAGACAAAGTACCCAGAAATTCAAAGAAGGAACAGATTGAGGACTGGAGAAATTTAACAAAGATGGCTCTGAAGGGATTACTGATATACCACTTATTTCAAGGCCTCAGTTGGTTATGACATAGGATGCTACTAAAACAACTACAGGGGCTAAAATGGCTTGTCAAAAATTACTGAAATATCAGAGGACTTCAGTGTTTATTCATTCAACTTTTGAATTATTCATGCTCTGGTCATCATAAACTGATCATTCCACACACACACTGAAAAAAATTCAGCCAGGCGCAGTGGCTCACACCTGTAATCCCAGCACTTTGGGAGGCCAAGGCAGGGGGATCACCTGAAGTCAGGAGTTCCAGGCCAGCCTGACCAACATGGTGAAACCTGGTCTCTACTAAAAATACAAAAATTAGCCAAGCGTGGCGGCGGGTGCCTGTAATCCCAACTACTTGGGAGGCTGAAGCAGGATAATTGCTTGAACCTGGGAAGTGGAGGTTGCAGTGAGCCAAGATCGCACCATTGCACTCCCTGTCTCTTATACACATCTAGATGTGTATAAGATAGTGCCATTGCACTCTAGCCTGGGCAACAAGAGCAAAACTCCACCTCAAAAAAAAAAAAAAAAGAGTTCTACCTTTCTCAAATGGAGTATGGGAGAAACAATTCCATCTGAAGAGTTAATACTCTAGGAAAAAACTTGGACAGAGCTTTTAGAATCTGACGGCCAGAGATGACTGGATTTCTGCCACAACTATAAGGCTTATAATAATTACAGGATTTGGCTGAGTTTTCACCTCCTTTTAGCCTACTCTACAGGAATCACTGGCAAATACTGATTTGGTAACAGAAACAACCTGCCTTACCAAATTAAGTTTTTAACAACACAGATGCAAAACAGTCCAATTAATATTACTATACTGACCAACTTTCTTTTTCAGGGTTGGAGGGGAACTGGCGTGATTATTTTTGTTGGTTGAAGACAGACTGTCTCTTATTTAAGTGATTCACTATATTATCAAGGAGATACCAGAAAACTATTTTTAAATATCATTTTGAGTAAAAAGTCATTTCGACTCAATCTTTAAAAACAACATTACTACTGCTCAGCATGAACTCTTACAGCCATACAATTAACATCACAGTGTTAAAGGGAAATCAGCCACATTGTGCCAACATCTGAAATGCCCCATGGAACTCCTTTATACAAGTACCTACATTAAAAATGTTTTATTCCTGGGCTCAGTGTGGTGGTTCACGCCTGTAATCCCAGCACTTTGGGAGGCCAAGGCAGGTGGATCATTTGAGGTCAAGAGTTTAAGACCAGCCTGACCAACATGGTGAAACCCTGTCCCTACTAAAAATACAAAAATTAGCCACCCGTGGTGGTGACGCCTGTAATCCCAGCTACTTGGCAGGCTGAAGCAGGAGAATCGCTTGAACCTGGGAGGTGGAAGTTGTAGTGAACCAAGATCATGTTATTGCACTCCAGCCTGGGCAACGGAGCGAGACTGTGTCTCAAAAAAAAAAATGCTTTATTCCTGTTTTACTGAAATCCTTTGATCAACCTTTTATGATCTGGTTGCCTCACTTAACTTGAACAAATGGTGACAAATGGCAAATATTCTCTTATTTGATTAACTGGTTAAACATTCATATCCTGAGCCAGACTGCCTGGGTTCAAAAAAGGATCTGTCACTGTGACCTCATTAAACTTTCCGTACCTCAGATATCTCACCTGCAAAATGTTATTAATCATAGTATCTAATTTCATTTGGTTATTGAAAAGATTAAATGAATAAACACATCGGTAAATGCACTTAGAATAATATGTTAGTTCAAAAAGTTATGGTTGTTATTTTCTAGTACTGGTTAATTACTTTCTGGCCATGAGGCAATTAAGATACTCAGGGAGCCCTGAAGATGACACTAGACAATATTTATGCAGATGGTGGCCACTCTGTTTTTTACCTGCAGGCCATAAACAGTGGGTAGAGGAAAACCAAAAGAGCATCACATTCAATCTTATAAGCAGAACACGGCAGAAGTTAAGGTCCACGTCTCCATTGCCACTACCCTTGCAAATGAGATTAGGAAGAACAGTTCTCTCCAAGAAGTAGCACTTAGTTAGACTGCTCAATACCTTAAGAGTAAGTAAAAGCACCTCTAAAGGACTGCAAAAAACCAATGGGACTGACCATAGATACGGCATGCTCAATAAGGAGAAATATAGATATGGCTATGTAGTTTCATTTTGGAATTCTAAAATCATCTGTAAAATACCTTATTGGAACTTTAAGGGTTGAGCATTCTCCATGATCTGTAAATCTACCTCATACCCATGCTTGTTCAACACTAATAAATTCCCATTACAAGAAGTTTAAAATATACGAGTATTTCTAATTTGGGGCAAAGGTGACATAAGACTACCTTCAGGCTATGAATTAGATGATGCACAGGAGGAATAAAGAAGAAAAATGGCTACTTACTTCATATTTATACTTCTCACCAGCTTTAGCCTTTTTCAGTCTTTCTAGAGCTTCTTGGCGCCCCTTCTTTGATTTTTTTTCTCGCCGGGCTCGAGAAGCTACAAAACTCCCTGAATCTGACACAGCGGGGAAAAAGAAAAAATTTACAAGAGATGTTACAAAATTGTCAGCCATCTTCCCTCAAACACCAAGGAAAAGTTTCTAGCCAACAATAACATACAATTTTAGTAATAAACAAGTAGATAATGTTTACAATGTAAATAATTCACAAAGCTCATGGCCAAACATACATATCCAAATATACATGACTCGCCAGAAAGTTCCTCTAAGATCCTGTTAAAACAAAGCCACTGTTATTTTTTTCTCCAAAAAGAGGAAAACTCCCAATTCAACTGATATCCTGCAGAGACACTAAACAAGGGAGATCAGCTGTTAGCTAATTTATCACCTTTTCATTAGAAATGACCAGTCAGAAGTAATCCAGTGGGTTATAGAAGCACTATTCATTTTGTATTCTATTCTAAAAGGCTTCAAGGAGCATCTACTCTTTGCAAAGTACTAGGCCCTATGAGACACAAAGACAGGCTGGGCGTGGTGGCTCACACCTGTAATCCCAGCACTTTGGGAGGCTGAGGTGGGCAGATCACCTGAGGTCAGGAGTTCAAGACCAGCCTGGCCAACATGGTGAAACCCCGTTTCTACTAAAAATACAAAATTAGCCGGGCATGGTGGTGCGTGCCTGTAACCCCAGCTACTCGGGAGGCTGAGGCAGGAGAAACACTTGAACCTGGGAGGCAGAGTTTGCAGTGAGCTGAGATCGCACCATTGCACTCCAGCCTGGGCAAAAAGAGTGAAACTCCATCTCAAAAAACAAAAAACAAAACAACACCAACAAAAAAAAAAGATAAAAAAGACATGGTCTCTGTACTCACAAAACTTACTATCTAACACAGGAGACAAGTAGCAACTGGCTCTAAACAATATTTAGAGGTAATATATGCCTTAAAAGAGATTCAGACAAAGTACCCAGAAATTCAAAGAAGGAACAGATTGAGGACTGGAGAAATTTAACAAAGATGGCTCTGAAGGGATTACTGATATACCACTTATTTCAAGGCCTCAGTTGGTTATGACATAGGATGCTACTAAAACAACTACAGGGGCTAAAATGGCTTGTCAAAAATTACTGAAATATCAGAGGACTTCAGTGTTTATTCATTCAACTTTTGAATTATTCATGCTCTGGTCATCATAAACTGATCATTCCACACACACACTGAAAAAAATTCAGCCAGGCGCAGTGGCTCACACCTGTAATCCCAGCACTTTGGGAGGCTGAGGTGGGTGGATCACCTGAGTGATGTCAGGAGTTTGAGACCAGCCTGACCAACATGGTGAAACCCCATCTCTACTAAAAATACAAAAATTAGCTGGGCGTGGTGGCAGGCACCTGTAATCCCAACTACTTAGGAGGGTGAGGCAGGAGAATCCCTTAAACCCAGGAGGTGGAGGTTGCAGTGAGCCAAGGGTGCACCACTGCACTCCAGCCTGGGTGACAGAGCAAGACTCCGTCTCAAAAAAAAAGAAAAAAAAAATCATCCACCGAATTAAAGACTTTCACATACCCACTGATGAATAACTAAGTCAAGCATAACAGTGCTGCCTGTCAACCATGAGTTTAGGCTCAGCACGATTGCCATCTGTGTCTGTGAAATTTAGTATTTTATTGTGTTTGGTGCTAATTAATTTATAAAAGGAGCAGGCAAAGAAAAGGAGAAGTATGGATAAGAGGCAGCCTAAAACTCCAACCCCACCAGAACGTTCATAACAACATTAAGCTGCTTGACTAAATGTTTGACTGAAATAGAAGATACAATTTAAAGAACATGCACCAAATGCTGGCAATAAACTGCTGGAGACGATAGCTTAAAGGTGAAGCATAATTAGAGATCTTATTTTTTCTAGCTTTCTAGAAATGGAATCTCTCTTTATAACATCTCACTCTATTGTGTGACTTCCACATTTGACTTTTAAATCCATTTTCAGAAAGACATTAAGTAAAAATTAAGGAATAAAGGTACTTAATGATGACAGTCACAAAAACTTGGATGTCACTCAAATGATTTCAAAAATCATGAACAGGCCTATATGAAAAGGCTTCGAAGATTACTGAACATGACCCCTGAAAGTGAAAAGCTGGCCTCAGTGTATTCAAGACTCCCTTGAGGCCTGACATCTGTAGGTCTTCAAATGCACTTACTCCACAGGCAACAATGTTCCACTACACAAGCAACAATGTTCCACTACACAGGCAACGCCCCACTACTACACAGGCAACAATGTTCCACTACACCGGGGTTAGGGTACAATTACAAATAACACAGAGCTGCCTGTCCAAAAGAGGCCCGCAGTCAAGTAAAGCAAAGTACCTGAAATTACCATCACAATATAAACATGGTGCCATAGAAAAGGTAAGAACTCAGTGCTGAGGAAATATACAAAGGAGAGCTGTTAATTTTGCCTGAGAAATCAAGGAAGGTTTCACAGGAGAGGTTTCCAATACAGGCCTAGAAAAAGGAGTTGAATTTCACAATCAGAAAACAAGGTAAAAAGTGGCACAAGCAAAAGAAGAGGCATGAGCCAAATCACACAAAGGGATGAAAACGTACAGTGTATTCAGAAACTGAGAGAAGTCAGTGTGCAAGGTAAATTCGACAAGAGAGTGTAGAGTGAGTAGGAGAACCAGATTGGGGAGAAGCAGCACATTCCAGCTCTGCCATTTGCTGGGTGACATGAGAACACCGGTTAACCAGTTAAGCAGCAGACAGGTGTCTTGTTGTTTTAAGCTGCCTAGCATCTGAAACTGTGAAATCCGGCCCCCATCCCTTATAAGTCTTGGTGAGACAACAGAGCCTATGTCCCATTACAGAAGCTGAAAAGGTTGATGCTCTTTTCCAGGGACCCTTGCAGCCTAGGGCATGGGCATATAAAATAGGCTCTATTAGGAACACCTGCTCAGACATTAAATCAGAAGCTAGTGTCACAAGGAAAGGGGCATGGGTTTTAAAAGATTCTACAAGTAGCAACAGCTGCAGGAGGATTACAAAACTGACAATAATGTCAGCAATGTCCTAAGGTATGAGCTATAGCATCAAGTACTTGGTCGTGGTTGGCAATGACCTCCTCATTAGACCATTTTTGAGGCACAATTTCACTCACTGTTCCTATCTAAATAGCTCCCAGACTGGCTTCTTAGTCCTCCTGGAGTTTCTGTGAACACGATATTCTTCTAACAAATTCTAACCAATCTGCTAGAGTTGGTTCCTGCAGCTTACAAATAAGGGCTCCGACTGATGTAGAGCCTCAGGGTTCACATATGTGAAATGGGGATAATCATGTCTGCTTCAAAAGCTGTTAAGGATTACATGAGGATGCCTATCTTACTTTGCACTTAGCAATATAGGAGCGGCTCATGTAATGTTTCTGTGTGAAGTCAAACACACATCCACATACCCCACACACACCACACCTAAGAGTACCAAGGTCTAGCTTCAGAAGGCAAAAATAAAGCAAAGCCGTTTTCTGCATATGACGTTTACCATCTGTACTTCATGAAGACAAACCATGTCCAGCCTACCTACCATCATAATGCCGGAGCCTGGCAGAAGGCTTATACCTAGTAGGTATGTAATAAATATTTGCTGAATGAACCAACGAATGAACCACTGTGCCTGCTTTTTTGATCATTAAACTTTCCCTGGCCAGACACAGTGGCTCACGCCTGTAATCCCAGCACTTTGGGAGGCCAAGGTGGGTGAATCACCTGAGGTCAGGAGTTCCAGACCAGCCTGGCCAACATGGTGAAACCCTGTTTCTACTAAAAATACAAAAAAATTAGCCAGTGTGGTGGCCGGCACCTGTAATCCCAGCTACTCGGGAGGCTGAGGCAGGAGAATTGCTTGAACCCGGGAGGCAGAGGTTGCAGCTAGCTGAGATCGCATCACTGCACTCCAGCCTGGGCAACAAGAGGGAAACTTCGTCTCAAAAAAAAAAAAAAAAAAAAAAATTTCCCTGATATTTTCTCACATATAGTAACAGCCAGTTATATACCCTTCAACTTTTCACTGCCATTAACAAGGTGCCCTGCCTTCTAACACTGAAGAAAAAAAACAAAGCCTACATTTTCTCTTTTGGAGTGTGTCTCCAATGCTTCACGTAGGTAAGTTAGCAAAAAAAGAATAAGCATGAAAAAATCCAGTTACAAAGGTTTAAATATTTGTTTCAAAATTACCATCTGGAGTACCTCTATCCTCCCCAAAAGCAGACAGATACTAGCTTACAGCAGTCTTTCAGGTAACAATCTTTCAGTCTGCTCTAAAGGAAAAATTCCACTCACAAGTCCCCAGCAACTACTTAATCAACACCATGAGTTAAGAGGAGTCTCAAATTGCACAGTATCCACCAAAGTGATTTCCCGATGTTCATAGATGACGTAGTTTTTAGGGTGAAGAAAGGGCTGAGTGGCAAATCACTGATACAGGGCTGCAAAGACTGTTCACATACTCACACCCTACATCCCATCTGTAATCCAGGCAGGTCGACTCTCCAAAATAGTCTTAAAAAACGAACGGCTAGAACAAATTGAAATCTGTGACTCACAACTAGGTGAATGCAAAGGAAGCTGATTAGGAAGCGAGTTCTCATTAATGGTGAGGTATCTGAATGACAGGAGAGGTGAAGGTTGAGCTAACAGTGAAGCATCTGATTTTAAGTTAGAAGTTTACTGAAGTCACGCTTTAGTTGAACACCGCTCAAAACTCAGACAAATCTATTTGCATTTTTGTATTCTACTTTTGGAAATAAAAGATACCCCTGACAAACGGAGTGATATACAGGGGATTTGAAATGCCCTGAACTGATGCCATTTTTTTTTGAAACTTCACCAGGAATGATTAGATTGTGAACACGATTTCTACGCAGCACTTGAAGAACTTTCCAAAGAATCTGAAAGAAAAATTGTTAATGCATAAAGTAGAAACCCATTACCTAAAAATACAAAACGCTTTATTCCCAGATGACAGCACTTAGAGCTTTCTTCCCGCTTAGTTACAATGTATAAAATTTTCCTGGAAGTTCCTACAAAAAGGGGCACAGATCTGTTCTGTTCAAGCCCTCAAGTGGATACTCAGGGTGATCGGAGTGAAATACTTTCGGCCAAGACAGTGCCCCACGGGGCCAGTCTCAACAAAGTTATACCCAGCACGTGGGTGCAACTCATCAAAAGAAATAGAAACGCAATCGACTGTGGAGACTCTCAGTGGCAGAGGTGAGACAGCCTCCCAAACAAAAATTCCTCCAGGCTCGGGTCTGCCAACAGCAAACCGCGCCTAAAGGAAGCCCGGTCCGACGCCAGAAGGGCCCCCGCCCGGGACGACCAAGGTCTGCGCCCAAACCAACCCGGGTGTGCACCTCCCTTAGAAAAAAATAATGCAGAGACTCCCTCAGAACCCCCACCATCGGCAATAATGCCACGGTCCCAACCCGGAGCCCCGCGCGCGCAGTCGTCCCTCACCACTCGCCCCTATCTCACAGCCGTCGCCGTGCACTGGCGCCATGGTCCCGAATCTCCCGATTCCGCGCCAACCAGCCCAAAACTGGCGCGGGGGCCGAGACAGGCGCCAGTGTGAAAGCCAATCAGCGGCTCGGGAGGCTGCGGACTTCCGCCCGGAAGGCCACTGACGTGCCGTGCCGCGCCGCGCCCCGCCCCCGGCCTTCCCGCGGGCGCGCGTTTGGCGCCCTGTGATGACCCCTTAGGGAAAAGCTAGAGCTGAGGGGGAAGCCGGAGGAGAGCAGGAGAAAGAAGCGGTCGGGCGCTGGAAAGGCGCCGCCTGGAAACTGCGCAAGCGCACGCATGCTGATAGGAAAAGATTTGGGCGCGTGGGAGAAGGGGCGCTCTGGTTCTCAGAGCCGATTCTCCCGGAAAAGAGGCGCGGGCGGGCAGGAGAGTGGGCGTGGTTGGATCGTTTTCCCCAGAGCCTAGGAAAGCGACTGCCTCCTGCTGCGCGCTCTGAGTTTTGCTCGATAGTTTGCTTCTCAACAGTCTGGATACAGTGGCTGTGTGATTAACAACTTAAAGATATATGCTCGATCTTAAACAAATAACCAAAAGTAGCATTACCAATAAATAGCCATCTGACCTCATATGCCTCCTGATGAAATGCGTATGAAAAAGGAACAACTTCGCCTATATCGTCTTCTTGCAAAAAATGTCTAACCTGAATCTAACCATGAAGAAACAATCAGATGTATTCAAAATATAGGACAATCTACAAAACACCTGACGTGAACTCCAAAACTTCAATGTTACGAAAAGCAAAAAGAGCATTCAATTTTTGTGTATGGTACAATGGCTGTAATATATATATCTCATTTTATCTCTTTCCAAAGAGGTATAACATTTTTATTAAATAATGCCTGCCACAAATTTGTATTTTTTCCTACATTACTGCCCACATGCTTATTGATCCCTTCTTCATGTGACAACAATTTTGTAATATTTTCTCCAAAGAGGATATAAAGATAATTCAGTCTGTCCTCTAGCATGGTTGATCAATACTTGTTTCTTAATTTCTGACTGTTTAGAAAATGTCTTTCAGCTTCATAATCATTTAATATCATGTTATGTGATCCATATGTTGTGATACATCGCATGTAGTAATTTACACTTAGACATAACTTCCTATTTAAAGTACTACGACAGATTTATTTCTACACTTCCCTTATAAAAACTGATGGAAGTTTTATAGTTTTATTATCAAGTTTTTTCCAACCAGGAGAGAACCATGTTGGCTAGGCATCAATAAGAACCAAATCCTTACCTTAACAATTTTACGGCTGATCCCTTCCCACATGCCAGGTTATAACTCTAGGCATTTCAAACCTCTTTTCTCTTTCACTACCGCTATGGTCCGAATGTTTCTCTCCACATAAAATGTATGCGTTGAAACCTTGTGGTGGTGTTAGGAGGTAGGGCCTCTGGGAGGTGATTAGGTCATTAGCAGGAACCCTCATGAATAAGATTAGTGCCATCAGAAAAGAGGCTCCAGAGAGCTGCCTTGCCCCTTCTTCCATGTGAAAATAGAGCAAGAAGGCACCATCTATGGACCGGAAAGTGGGCCTACCCCAAACACTGAATCTGCCGGCACCTTGATCTTAAGAATTCCCAGCCTACAGCACTGTGAAAAATAAATTCCTGTTGTTTATTAGCCACCCAGTTTTATGGTATTTCGTTATAGCAGCCTGAACAGACTGAGACAATGACCCACATACTCTGTGGGGAAAGACCTGTCGGACATTTTCTTTTTTTGAGACAGAGTCTCGCTCTGTCACCCAGGCTGGAGTGCAGTGGCACCATCTCAGCTCACTGCAACCTCCACTTCCCAGGTTCAAGCGACTCTCCTGCCTTAGCCTCCCGTGTAGCTGGGATTACAAGCGGCCGCCACCACGCCTGGCTAATTTTTGTATTTTTGGTGGAGACGGAGTTTCACCATGTTGTCCAGGCTGGTCTCAAACTCCTGACCTCAGGTGATCCACTTGCCTCAGCCTCCCAAAGTGCTGGGATTACAGGTGTGAGCCACCATGCCAGGCCAGACACTTTCATACCATGATATGACTTCTGGCCCTACACATTCAGTTCAAAACTCCTGGTAAGTCATCACAGTGGGGTAGAAATATTCCTGGAAGCTATTCCTACACCAAGAAGTCTATGAATAACAGCCAGGCACTGTGGCTCATGCCTGTAATCCCAGCACTTTGGCAGGCCGAAGCGGGCAGATCATGAGGTCAGGAGTTCAAGACCAACCTGACCAATATGAGGAAACGCCGTCTTTACTAAAAATACAAAAATTAGCCAGGCGTGGTGGCACGTGCCTGTAGTCCCAGCTACTCAGGAGGCTGAGGCAGAAGAATCACTTGAACCCGGGAGGCAGAGGTTGCAGTGAGCTGAGATTGTGCCACTGCACTCCAGCCTGGGTGACAGAGTGAGACTCTGTCTCAAAAAATAAATAAATAAATAAAATTTTTAAAAGTCTGTCAATAACTTAAGTATATATGGCTTAAGTATATATGTGGGTTAAGTGCCTTCGACCCACATAAATAGAAGAAATAAGCCCAAACTAAATGCAACATCAACTCCATTTCCGCATAGTGGAATCCCAAAATGCCTATGCCTATTTCACCGCCACTAGGCAGGAAGGGAAATGTATCAGAGGGACAGTTGAAGGTGCCCAAGAGCTGATTGTTAAATATTCAGGTATTTTGTAATCTGCATGTTAAACTGTTGGTAGCTTGAAATCAGTCATGGTGGGAGTATTTACACCCTGGAAATTGGCAGGTGGTACAAATCAGAGCTTTTTATTTGTTTAAGGTTTACCAGCAAACCACCAAATGGAAAGCAGTCATATCTGATTGCAGCTAAAATGTCTTACTTTGTAGATCTACCATTTGATCCAGCAATCCCACTCCTGGGTACCCACCCAGAGGAAAAGAAGTCATTATACATGATACATACTTGCATGCGCATGTTTATAGCAGCACAATTCATAATTGCAGATGTATGGAACCGGCCCAAATGCCCATTAATCAACAAGTAGGTTAAAAATGTGGGATATGTATATGTAGACATATATATATGTGCATGTATATATATATTTACACACACACACACACCATGGAATACTACTCAGCCATAAAAAAGAACGAAATAACCACATTTGCAGCAACCTGGATGGAATTGGAGACCATTATTCTAAGTGAAATAACTCAGGAATGGAAAGCCAAACATTGTGTGTTACTCATAAGTGGAAACTAAGCTACAAGTATCGGAAGGCATACGAATGATACAATGGACTCATTGTATCATAAGAATGATACAATGGGGACTCTGGGAAAGGTGAGAAGGAGGTGAGGAATAAAAGACTACACATTGGGTACAGTGTATACTGCTCAGGTGATAGGTGCACCAAAATCTCAGAAATCACCACTAAAGAATGTATTCATATAAACAATTAAGTAATAATATTAATAAAAAGGATTGGAGTAGATTAGATGGGAATGAGGGAGGGAGCCAGAGTTGTTTTAGAATAAATGGAGCAAATAAATATGACAAATACTATCTTTAAAAAACAAATAAATAAAATATCTTACTTTTGCAAATTTTTACGAAAACATAAAACCATTGCTAGAACATCTCCCAGAGCCTTGGAAGTGGCCAATATGCAAATAAGAGGCCCTGGAGATTAAGTTTCAGCAGCTTTACTGTAAACCTACCTCTGTTATCTAATCATGCAAAAAAATCATAATTTGTCTTAAACTTGCTCTCTCCTGTCCAGGACCAGTTTTGCAAGTTTAAAGTTTTTTGTTTGTTTGTTTGTTTGTTTGTTTTTTAACTTATAAACAAAGTAAAGCAAATTGAGACTGAGATACTATGTTTCACCATCTTCCACCTTTTTATCTGTATATCTCTCTATATATAAATATTATCCATTGCTAATAAGCTTGCAGTGTTGAGGCACAACTCATTTATTACAGGTGGCAGTGTAAGTTGGTACAATCTTTTGGAAAATAATATTGCAATATGTGACAAGTATCGTAAACATACTTGTATCTTTCAACCCTTTATTTCCACAGGTAAAAGTTTAATAAGAAATAATAGAAACAAAAAATGCAAAGACGTTAATGGCTGCTGTTTTTCATTAGCAAAAAGTTGGGACCTAAAAGTCCACATCATAGCAAAGGTTTAATGATGTGACATCAAAAAGATAAAATGATTAGAAAAACTCAAAATATAAAAAATGTTTATGATATTTCAGAAAGTGAAAACCACAGAGGGCAAAGTGATACATACACACACTTAGTTGCAACAATGTATCAAATAGTTATTTACCTGAAAGCAATATGCAAAATGGAGTATATTTTGCCAGGATGATAGAATTCTACACTCTTTTTGCTTATAATTTATCCTCTTTCATATTATATTGGAAGGATTAAAGACTCAGGTGGAGTCAGACTTAGGATTTGATTCTTTGACTTCTACTTTTATGTGAATCACCACACTCTCTTCCACAATGGTGGAACTAATTTACAGCCATAAAAAAGAGACCAGGTGCAGTGACTCACGCCTGTAATCCGAACACTTTAGGAGGCCGAATGGGCAGATCACCTGAGGTCAGGAGTTTGAGATCAGCCTGGCCAACATGGCGAAACCCCATCTCTACTAAAAATACAAAAATTAGCCGGGCGTGGTGGTGGGCACCTATAATCCTAGCTACTCAGGAGGCTGAACCAGGATAATCACTTCAACCTGGGAGGCAGAGGTTGCAGTGAGCCAAGATCGCACCACTGCACTCCAACCTGGGCTACAGAGCAAGACTCTGTCTCAAAAAAAAAAAGATTGAGATCATGTCCACAGCACGTGGATGGAATTGGAAGCCATTATCCTAAGTGAACTAACACAGAAACAGAAAACCAAATACCACATGTTCTCACTTGTAAGTGGGAGCTAAACACTGAGTACAAATGGACACAAAGAAGCAAACAACAGCCACTGGGACCAACTGAGGGTGGGGTGTAGGTAGAGGGTAAGGATCAAAAAAACTACCTATGAAGTACTATGCTTATTACCTGGATGATGAAATAATCTATGCACCAAACCCCCGTGACATGCTACTTAACCACGTAACAAACCTGCACATGTATCTGAACCTACAAGTTAAAAAAAAAAGTATTCTGGTAGATCTGATAGGGGACTCTTTTTTGCCTTTCTGCCTTTTCTCTTTCTTCCTGCAACACAGATATGATGATTGAAGCTCCAGCAGCCGTCTTGGATCATGAGATAACTGTGGAAATGAAAGTCCCCACAGTGAGATGGTGGAACAGAGTAAGAGTCCCTAACATCCATTAAGTCACCATACCATCCCTGAGCTATCTACCCCCAGACTTCTACATGAGAGAAAAGTAAACATCTGTCATATTTAAAGCCACTGTTTTTAGTGTTCTGTTGTATTCAGTAGACCTAATTCTATAAATTATGCTTTATTTATAAAGAAATGGAAACTCAAAAAAGTGAGTAGTAGATGGAGATCAAGCCTCTTATTTGTCTAATTCCAAAGCAGGTACTTTTTTTCAATTGTCTGTCTTTGATGAATGAGTATTGTATCTTTTTTTCAGACAGAGTCTTGCTCTGTTGCCCAGGCTGGAGTGCAGTGGTACGATCTCAGCTCACTGTGACCTCTGTCTCCCAGGTTCAAGGGATTCTCCTGTCTCAGCCTCCCAAGTAGCTGGGATTACAGGTGTGCACCACCATACCTGGCTAATTTTTTTTTTAGTAGAGATGGGGTTTCACCATGGTGGCGAAGCTGATCTCGAACTCCTGACCTCAGGTTATCCACTCGCCTTGGCCTCCCAAAGTGCTGGGATCACAGGCGTGAGCCACTGCGCCTGATCTGAATGAGTATCTTCTCTCAATAGCAGTAACAGTTAAGACCACATGAAAACTTTCATGAAATTTATTCATTTAACAAATGTTTATTGAGTGCCTACTATTTTCTGGCACTATTCAAGGCCCTAGGGATAAGATGGTGAGCAAAACAACTTCCCTTGCCATGATTTTCTATGCATCAAGCAACCTTGCTTCTGTAAACTAGATTTTTCTTTCCCCTAAATTGGGGGAAAACCAGCCAACTGGATTATATCCTGGCACACCTGCCAGGTATATTTCCCATGGCAAAGCAGTAAAGTATCACTCTGATTTCAATATCCATGTGCGTTTGTTAGCATGCATCTGGCCTTTGAGCCTGATTGTCTGTGGGTATGAAGATCAGCCTTGTGGCCATCCAAAGATTCTGAGCCCAGCGAGGTAGGGGTTGTTTATATGCAGCTGCGGAGAGCTTGTCTGCTAGCTGAAAAGAGGCCAGCAGTGAGGGGGCCTGCATATGCTCTCAGCATCCCACAAAGATTCTGGGTAATAAGAGAAGACACGCAACTCTCCTGAAGCTCAAGAGACCACCTCTGGGTGTCCTAAGGAAATCCAGTCAATACTCACAACACTGAAGACAGGACCTTGGACCCTGGGACTGAGGAGGGTAACCCAAAGAAGCTTTCCCTAGAACAAGCCAGCACTTGGCACTCCCAGACCCCAATCTCACAGACATACGTTCCCTACCCAGGGGACCTCCTTATGAGGATTGACTTTCAAAAATACATCTCTGGGCTGTGCGCAGCGGCTCACACCTGTAATCCCAGCACTTTGAGAGGCCAAGGCAGGTGGATCACCTGAGGTCAGTAGTTTGAGACTAGGCTGGCCAACCTGGTGAAACCCTGTCTCTACTAAAAATACAAAAATTAGCTGAGTGTGTTGGCGCACACCTGTAATTCCAGCTACTGGGGAGGCTGAGGCAGGAGAATTGCTTGAACCCAGGAGGTGGAGGTTGCAGTGAGCTGAGATCGCACCACTGAACTCCAGCCTGGGAGACAGAGCAAGACTCCATCTCAATAATAATAATAATAATAATAATAATACAAAAGATTCCCCCCCGCCCCGTCATTAAGCATCTATCATCAATAGAAATCACAGTCTGACAGCATCTCTGTGGTTTAGATTTAGGGAATGAATTTTTGTTGCTGCTTTGGAGGCAGCACTCACTCCATCACCCAGACTGGAGTGCAGTGATGCAATCATAGCACACTGCAGCCTCGACCTCCTGGACTCAAGTGATCCTCCCACCTCAGTGTCCTGATTGACTAGAACCACGGGTGCATGCCACCATGCCTGGCTAATTTTTAAATTTTTCATAGAGATGGGGGCCTCACTTTTGTTGCCCAGGCTGGTCTCGAACTCCTGGCCTCTGTTAGGATTACAGGCTTGAGCCACTGCACCTGGCCAGAAAGTTATTATAGTTCAAGCAGTCATCAATTGTTGCTTCATTGTATTGCCCTCCTCATTCCTTCAATAGTAAAGACAACTTACATTTCATTTCCCTTAGTCCCTAACTACTTATTGAATAATTCCTACCACTAAGACAAACTTGCTCAATTAGTTATTAATAGTTCAAGCACATTGAGAGTTTGTTTTATACTTGTCTGCTTTATTTATGTATTTATGTATTTATGTATTTATTTATTTTTTAAGAGACAGTCTGCCTCTTGGTTACTCCGTTGCCCAAGCTGGAGTGCAGCGATGCAATCAAAACTCATTGCAACCTCACACTCCTGGATTCAAACAATTCTTTGACTACAGCCTCCCAACTGGCTGGGACTACAGGCATGTGCCACTATACCTGGCTAATTTTTAAACTTTTTATAGAGACGAGGTCTTGCTATGTTGCCCAGGCTGGTCTTGAACTCCTGACCTAAAGTGATCCTCCCACCTCGGCCTCCCAAAAAAGTGGGATTATAGGCATGAACCACCATCCCTGGCATATGCTTATTGGTCATTTGTAACTGCTTTTGCTTCACTGAGGTTATTCTCTCTCTCTCTCTTTCCTTCCTTCCTTCCTTCTTTCCTTCCTTCCTTCCTTCTTTCCTTCCTTCCTTCCTTCTTTCTTTCCTTCCTTCCTTCCTTCCTTCCTTTCCTTCTTTCCTTCTTTCTTTCTTTCTTTTTTTTCTTTTTTATGGAGTTTCACTCTTGTTGCCCAGGCTGGAGCGCAATGGTGCGATCTTGGCTCACTGCAAACTTCGCCTCCTGGTTTCAAGCAATTCCCCTGCCTCAGCCTCCCAAGTAGCTGGGATTACAGTCATGTCACACCATGCCCGGCTAATTTTGTATTTTTAGTAGAGACAGGGTTTCACCATGTTGGTCAGGCTGGTCTCGAACTCCTGACCTCAGGTGATCCACCAGCCTCGGCCTCCCAAAGTGCTGGGATTACAGGCATTAAGCCACCATGCCCCACCCTGTTCTATTTCTTTTTTCCTCTCTTTTTCCACTTCTCTGGTTTTAATGGAGCAGTTTATATGACTCCATTTTATCTTGTCTCTTGGCATATTATATATGCCTCCTTTTGGTTGCCCTGTGATTTTCAATATACATTTAAAAAATAATCTGAGTCCACTTCTAAATTAGCATCATAGTACAAGTACCTTTTAATTGACTATTCTCAATTCCTCCCTCCCATCCCTTGTGACATTACTGTCATTCATTTCACTTATCCATATGCCATATGCTCTAATCAACTAATACATTTTTACTATTTTGCTTTAAACTGTTATCTTTTAGGTCAATTAAAAATAAGAAAAATAGAAGATTTTATTTTGCCTTCATTTATTTCTTCTCTGACATGCTCCTTTTCTTTATGTAGATCCTAATTTCTGACTTATATCATTTTCCTTCTACCTAAAGAACTTCTTTAAACATTTGCGGAAGACTGCTGGCAATGAATTCTCTCAATTTTTGTTTGCCTCAGAAAAGTCTTTATTCCTCTTTCACTATTTTTTGTGCTTCAGTCGCTTTATTTTTTAAAACCATGCATATAATGACAAGTTATTTCAAATCAGCATTTTAAAAGAAAAGAGTGACTGTATTGTAAACAGTATTTCATTTCCTACAGGAGATTAATCAATCAAAAATGGTAATTATCTAAAACACTGAAAAATTTAGCAATCATTAAACATGATTCAGTCTTTTGATATTAAATAGATAGACAGGATCTAAATAGCATTAGAAATAATGAAAAACTTTCATAGCTGGCATAACATTTTTTGTATTGATATTTCAAAATTCCACAAAAGATGACAAAAACCCAAATAACAAATTACACACAATTAAACTTGAAAAACATAAAAAGATATATTACATATCCACAATAATGGGAATTAAAACAAAGATCAGTCTACATATTTTTCCACCAATATTGTTTGTTCTCTGGGCTTTATACGTCATCAAAATCAGAATAAGTGAGGTCAAAAACACTTCTGATCATTGCCAGAAATTGCTTTCAGATTTTCAATTCTCTTCTTGCTTCTATTTTAAACAATTAAACAAGAATCTGTTATAGTTTCTTAAATTCCACAAATTGCTTTCAAACACATCTTCCTCTTTCTCTTTAGAAGGATAATTTCCTAGATATGGAATTCTAGGTTGGCAGGTTTTTTTCTTTCAACACTTTACAGATTTCACTCCACTGTCCTCTTGCTTGTCTAGTTTCCAATGAGAAGTCTACTAGAATTCTTATCCTCATTCTTGTATAAGTAAAGTTTTTCTTCATCCTCCAGCTTCCTTCAAGATTTTCACTTTGTCCTTGATTTTCTGCAGTTGGAATATGATATCCCTATTTTTTGTTTTGGTTTGGTTTTGGTATATATCCTGCTTGGTGTTCTCTGAGCTTCCTGGATCTGTGGTTTTCTATCATCTTAATGATATATTATTTGGAAAGTTCATGGCCATATCATTACTTCAAATATTTTTTTCTTCCCTATTTTCTCTTTCTTCTACTGGTATTCCAATTGTGCATGTATTACACCTTTTGATAGTATCCTCCTGCTCCTTTCCCTGACTGTAGCACTTCCAATGCATTTTCTCAAGATGTTGTACCCTGTTATCTATGGTTATTTTCATTTTTCCTTAGGTGAGACAGGAAGACTGGAGAGGGCTGAAATTCCCTTCCCTCAAATAGAATAATGTTTCGGTATCTCCTTTTGATGAAGTCTTGCCCTCTGACACTCTGACGGTCTTTCCCCCTGGAGAGTAGACTTTTTTTTTTTTTTTTTTTTTGAGACAGAGTTTCACCCTTATTGCCCAGGCTGGAGTGCAGTGGTGCAATCTCAGCAACCTCTGTCTCTTGGGTTCAAGCAATTCTCCTGTGTCATTCTCCTGTGTAGCTGAGATTACAGGCACCCACCACTATGCCTGGCTAATTTTTTGTATTTTTAGTAGAGACGAGGTTTCACCATGTTGGTCAGACTGTTCTCGAACTCCTGACCTCAGGTGATCCACCTGCCTCAGCCTCCCAAAGTGCTGGGATTACAGTTGTGAGCCACCACCACACCTGACTGGAGAGTGGACTTTTGTGATTGAGAAGATTCTGGAAATGCTTCCCAATTGGCTACTCTTCCTCTTTTCATGCCAGGTCCCCCTAGAAGATTGATACCATTTGACTGTGTCTCCACCCAAATTTCATCTTGAATTATAGCTCCCATCATTCTCACGTGTTGTGAAAGGGACCTGATGGGAGAGAATTGAATCATGGGGGTGGTTTCCCCCATACTGTTCTCATGGTAGTGAATAAGTCTCATAAGATCTGATGGTTTTATAAGGGGAAACCCCTTTTGCTTGGTTCTCATTCTCTCTTGCCTGCCACCATGTAAGATGTGACTTTGCTCCTCTGTCACCTCCTGCCATGATTGTGAGGCCTACCCAGCCATGTGAAACTAAGAGTCAACTAAGCCTCCTTCTTTTATAAATTACTCTGTCTCAGTTATGTCTTTATTAGCAGCATGAGGACAGACTAATACAAAGATCTTCCTCAGATCCTCACAGTAAGAATCTGGTGGGCTTAAGCCCACCAAAATGTGGTGTCCCTCCCATGATACCAGCCTCTAGGAGTCTCTTACTCTCATGCTAATCCACATTCAGCCTCCAGTTATTAATCAAAGTTACCATCTAAGTGTCCATACCAGTTTATGGCCCCAGCAGCTTCTGCTCCAGGTAGGCAGATCTGGACTGTGATTCTCTGTATATGTCTGTCTCTCTAGATTTGGGGATGGCAGTTTGCCCTGTTATCTCAGTTATCTTATGAGTCTAAGAAAAGTCATTAATTTTCATTCAGTTTGTCCATCTTTTTCTTGATATAAGGATGGTAGTGACAACTTCCAAACTCTTTACATGTATGAGCTGGAACCAGAAATCTCCTGATCATCTCTTGCATATCTTCTTCTTCTTTTATTGGAGGGGAGGGAGCAAATAATTTTTACTATTTTTTGGAAAATAGACTAGAGAGTCATGCAATGCTGCCAGCGCTGTATCTTATCCTGGGGCACAAATCTGCACCCTCCTTCGCAATTGGTCCTGTGATGGTAGACACTGTTATTTTACCTTATTATTTCCTTTAACTTCCACATTATCTTCAAAATAAAGAAGCATTTCATCTTTTCTCTGGTATTAATTTCATTTTCAAATTACCACTGCTAGGCCAGGTGCAGTGACTCATGCCTATAATCCCAGCACTTTGGGAGGCTGAGGTGGGTAGATCACCTGAGGTCTGGAGTTCAAGGCCAGCCTGACCAACATGGTGAAACCCCGTCTCTATTAAAATACAAAAATTAGCTGGGCGTGGTGTCGGGCACCTGTGATCTCAGCTACTCAGGAGCCTGAGGCAGGAGAATTGCTTGAACCCAGCAGGTGGAGGTTGCAAGTGAGTTGA
Organism: Mandrillus leucophaeus; assembly: GCF_000951045.1. Lineage (NCBI taxonomy): Eukaryota > Metazoa > Chordata > Mammalia > Primates > Cercopithecidae > Mandrillus > Mandrillus leucophaeus. The sequence goes on from NW_012103377.1 coordinate 276,155, forward strand.
GATCGCGCCATTACGCTCCAGCCTGGGCAACAAGAGCGAAACTCCGTCTCAAAAATAAATAAATAAATAAATAAATAAATAAATAAATAAATAAATAAATACATACCACTGCTGGGTGTACCTTCTTTTTAAGCTGTGGTTTGCCTTTCTTAACTGTAGCCATCACCGCATCACCCACACCAGCAGCAGACAGTCTGTTCAGCCATTCCTTGATTCCCTTCACAGAGATAATACACAGATTTTTCAGCTCCTGTGTGATCAGCATGGTTGATTCCACTCCTGACAGAAGACCCAGGGAAATCTAGAATTTCATAGTAGAAGATCCATCACGTGCTCCCTTCAACATCTTAAAAGCTGGAAAAAGGCAGAAAGCTGTATACCTTTTTTGATGAAGTGTTTGTTCAAATATTTTGCCCCTTTAAAAAACTGAGTAATTTCTGTAATTATTAAGTTGTGAACTTTTATACATCTGAAATAAAAATCCTGTAAAAATAGGTGTTTTGCAAATGTTTTCTCCCAGTCTGTGGCTTAAGCTTTTTATTTTCTTAATTGTGTCTTTGAAGAGTAAAAGTTTTTATTTTTGATGTAATTCAATATATCCATTTTTTGTGGTTCATGTTTTTGCGTCCTATCTAAGAAATTTCTACCTAACCCAAAGATGTTCCCTATGTTTTATTACAGATTTTTTATGGCTTTTACATTGAGGTCTATGATTCATTTCAATTTTTCTATATAAGGTGAGATACAGTTCTTTTTTTTTTTTTTTTTTTGCTTCTAGATATCCAATTGTTCTGCATCTTTTTTATTTTTCATTTTTTATTGTGGTAAAATACACATAGCATAAACTGTATCATTGTAACCATTTTTAAGTATACAATTAAATTGCATTAAGTACATTCACAGTGTTGTGTGACCAATTTCCAGACCCCTTTTTATCTTATAAAACTCTGTACCCATTAAACAATAGCTCCCCATTACCCACTCTCTCTAGCCCCTGGCAATGATCTCTCTACTTTCTGTCTCTGTAAATTTTACTACTCCAGGTACTTCATATAAGTGGAGTCAAACAGTGTTTGTATTTTTGTTGTTGGCTTATTTCACTTAGCATAATATTCTCAAGGTTCATCTATGTTGTAGCATGTGTCAGAATTTCTTTTCAAGGCCGAATAATATTCTATCATATGTATATATCACATTTTGTTTGTCTATTCATCCATCAATGGGTACTTGGGTTGTTTCTACTTCTTGGTTTTTATGAATAATGCTGTTATAAATGGCGCACTTTTTTTTTTTGAAATGGAGTCTCACTCTGTTGCCCAGGCTGGAGTGCAGTGGCGCGATCTTGGCTCACTGCAACCTCCGCCTCCCGGGTTCACGCAATTCTCCTGCTTCAGCCTACTTAGTAGCTGGAATTACAGGCGCCTGCCACCACGCCCAGCTAATTTTTGTATTTTTAGTAGAGACGGGGTTTCACCATGTTGGTCAGGCTGGTCTCGAACCCCTGACCTCATGATCCACCCACCTCAGCCTCCCAAAGTGTTGGGATTACAGGCATGAGCCACCGCGCCCAGGCTAAATGGCATACTTTTTTAAAAGGCAATTGTTTTTATCATGGAAGTACCTTGGCATTTTATTGCAAATCAATCCACCACACACGTGGATCTATTTTCTGGATTTTCTATTCTGTTCCATTTACCTGTCTATACTCATGGCAATATCACATTGTTTCAACTACTGTAGCCTTTTAGAAGTCTTAAAAACAGTGAATCTGAGTTCTCCAACACTGTTCTTCTTTTCAAAATTATTTTGTCCTATCTAAGTCTTTGCATTTTCATATAATTTTTATGATCAGTTAGTCAATTTCTACCAAAACTCTTGCAGGAATTTTGATTGGGATTACACTGAATCTATAGATGAATTTGAGGGATGTCTCAGTCTGGGCTGCTACAACAAGCTATCTTAGACTGGGTAATTTATAAACAACAGAAATTTATTGCTCATAATTTGGAAGCCCAGGAAGTTTGAGATCAAGATGTTAGCAGATTTAGTGTCTGGTGGGGCCTGTTTCTTATAGATGGCACTGGATGTCTAAGTGTGTTTCTCTTTTAATCATGAATTGATGCAGTTGCATTGTCCACAGTCATGAACATTTGGAGGTGCAGTTCTTAGAAATTCTTTAACTTGTGGCCCCTCCAATACAATAATTTCTTTAGGATTCACATTTGAAGGTAAAGACTCTCTTTTGCCTTGGTAGATGGGAGAATGGAGAAGAGGAAAGGGAAAGGTGGGAAGATACAGTGGGTTAGGCTCTCAGGTCAAGCAGAAAAGTCTTGCATCATGCAAGGGTTGCTGGCAAATGGCAAAAAGTCACGAGAAAGATGTAAAAGCAACTACAAAATATATTATGCTCAGTTTTCTTCTAACTCCGTTTCACACCAAGCAGAAAGTGAGTTTTTCTATTAGTAAGAAAAATGTCTGCAAAGTGCCAGTGATCCATTAAAATAATTGTTGTGAGGTAGGGGAAGGAAAACAATTCCTGAGTCACTTGGCTTATCACTCCAACAGCTTAGAGAAGTTTTGTTAATGGCCTAATGGATCAACAAACTTTAAAGACATTTATTTGCTTGGAGCTGGATCGTTTCACCAAGTTACTGCAAATAAAACTACTGTGTGTCTAAAAAGAAAACTAATAAATTACAAAGGTTATTGTTCCCTACAATTTTTCAACGCATATATATATATATATATATATTTTTTTTTTTTTTTTTTTTTTTTTTTTTTTGCTTCTAGATATCCAATTGTTCTGCATCTTTTTTATTTTTCATTTTTTATTGTGGTAAAATACACATAGCATAAACTGTATCATTGTAACCATTTTTAAGTATACAATTAAATTGCATTAAGTACATTCACAGTGTTGT
>NW_012103377.1:279205-293934 GCF_000951045.1 Mandrillus leucophaeus
GGCCCAACGCATATATTTTTCTTTGACACTAGTTGTTCTCCAGATCCTAACTCCATCTTCAGCATTATTTGTCTGCCAATAGTTCTTTCAGGAGTATCTCTCATTGTGAAATCAGATTGTTTTTCTTTGCTTTATTCTCCCATCCACTCAAAGCCATGTTGAACAAGAAGAAAATAGTGCAATTTCAATGCCAAAATCATTTGTTCATTCACAAAATGTTTATTGAGCACTTAATATGTGCCAGGCACTGTTCTAGGCACTGGGAATATCAGCAGCGAGGCAAAGTCCCTGCCCTTACATTCTGTTGGGAGAGACAGACAATAAACCAATAAACATAATATATTAATATTCCTTGGTAGTTGCTATTCTAAAACAAAGCAAAGCAGGGTAAGGGGGAATAGAGAGTGATGCTTTGGAGTTGGGGCATAAAATTGATCATTTAAGTCAGGGAGATATTCAATTTAACAGAATTTTATATGGTTTGGCTGTGTTCCCACCCAAATCTCATCCTGAATTTTAGCTTCTATAATTCCCAGGTGTTATGAGAGGGACCTGGTGGGAGGTAATTGAATCATGCGGGCTATTTCTCTCATACTATTCTCATGGTAGTGAATAAGTCTCATGGGATTTGATGGTTTTATAAGGCATTTCCTTTTTAGCTTGGTTCTCACCCTCTCTTGTCTGCTGCCATGTAAGACATGCCTTTCACCTTCCACCATGATTGTGAGGCCTCCTCAGTCACATGGAACTGTGAGTCCATTAAACCTCTTTTTCTTTATAAATTACCCAGTCTCGGGTGTGTTTTTATCAGCAGTGTGAGAACAGACTAATACAGAACTCGTATACTGATTTATAATTCCATGAAGGCTGATACTGTGGTAATTGTCTTCATTTTTCACCTGGTTTCAGGTTTGAGACACAGTAGATGTTCGATAAATCCAATAGAAACAGTAATATGTAAAAATACCTACATTCTGCTTTGAACTTGTGTATGTCTTGATATCCCGTGGATGGACTATGATTCTAGTCCATACTTTGGAAATACAAAATCCATACTTTGCATTCTTTCTTCAGAACTGTTGATAGTTAATTTTAGGAGATCCGAAAAAGCAAAAAGGTAGGGAGTCATCAATAGTCACTTTCCTCCAGACCCATGGAGCCTGCCATCTTCTCATCTGTTCCTTTATTTCATCTCAGGGCTAATATCCCCAAAGCAGCCTTGGATAACGTCATCAGTCAAAGAGGAGTTTCTGCAGCCCAGTTAATCAGTAAGCACACCACAAATGATGAGAAGCAGTTACAAAATGCTTCCAGGATTCATTTATTCACTTAACAATAATTTCCATTTTTATTTATTTAGTTTTATTTTTTGAGACACAGTCTTGCTCTGTCGCCCAGGCTGGAATACAGTGCCATGATCTCGGCTCACTGCAAACTCCGCCTCCTGGGTTCAAGCGATTCTCCTGCCTCAGCCTCCTGAGTAGCTGAGATTATAGGTGCCTGCCACCACACCTGGCTAATTTTTGTATTTTTAGTAGAGACGGGGTTTCAACATGTAGGCCAGGCTGGTCTCGCCTGAGCTCAGGTGATCTGCCCACCTTGACCTCCCAAAGTGCTGGGATTACAGGTGTGAGCCACCACGCCTGGCTGACAATAATTTTTAAAGCAACTACTCTGTACCAAGAAGTATTCTAGGGGTAGAGCAGATTATTTCACCTTAGTCCAGAATCTAGCCCTCAGCTACTTCGATGCAGAAAATCTTATTGTTCATATATTCAGAGAGCATCAGATTTTTAATGACAAACTACCTATAATTAACTGTATAATTAAAATCACTGGAAAATGCTAAGTCATTCATTTCCAGAGTGATTTCAAATACCCCTAGCTGGGTTTGCCTCTAAAAGTTGTGGGGTCAGAGCAAGAGTATAAATGGAGGCCCATGTATTATAGGTTTAAATATTTAAAAGTTTGAAATCTTGCTAACAGACTGTACATATATATGTGTATGTGTGTGTGTGTGTGTGTAGATAGATATACACACATACACATACACACACACATCCTATCTTCCTAACTTGACAAATATATCTTGTTAATTACCTAGGGGGTCAAGTGGTTTGGAGTTCTTTGCAGGAAAGGTGGTGGTGAGCAGAGCCCCTTCTCTGTTCCCCACCGCAGGGTGGAACCAGCCTAGACATCCAGGTTCTGCTCACATCCTCCTGCTGCAATCCCTTGCTTGACCACCCCTTGTGCCTAGAGATGTACAACTCTGCAGTGAGGTTACTCCTGAGAAAGTGGTCATGAGGAAGAGGCCAAACAGACCCTGGAAGCAGACTCAGGAATTTGGGCAGAGAACTTGAGTGTTCTAGAAGGAGGATGGGAGTCTCCATACATGCACCCTGTCTCCTTGGCCCATGGACTCCTCAGAGGAGGAGAGCCAAAGCAGGACCCTTAAAATGGGGCCCAAGGCCATGATTCAGGGCACCCCCTACCAACAGGTGAGGTACTAGAAAGGCAAACAAAATGCTGTTGGGGAATTAGTGGAAAAGGAGGACGGTTCACTAGCTCTAGAGCTGAGGCCTAGTTGACCATCCCTCCTGGCATAGAATACCCCCTGGCCAGAGAAGATACTTGTCCCCCAAATTCAGGTGTGTACCTCCTGTGATGGGGCTGACACAGTTTGCTTCTTCAACAACTCCCTTTTCTCTGAGGCTCAGGGGCTGCAAAGGTTCCTTGCAGACTGGGAGATTACACAGGGCTCACCACATAGCTGCTTTAGCTCAGAGCTCAGAGGAGTGCCCTTTTTTTTTTTTTTTTTTTTATTCACATAAAGTGCTATAGAAGGTAGCTGAGACCTGCTGCCAACCCATTTCCAACTATATGGACCTGGGCGATTCTCAGAGCTCTGGAGCACCCCTTGTGGTAGGAGAGAGTAAAATACAATTTTTTTTCTTTTTTCCCTTTTAATATTATTACTATTTTTTTATTTGTAGAAATTTATGGGGTACATGTGAAATTTTGTCACATGTGTATAATGCATATTGATCAAGTCAGGGTATTTAGTGTGCCCATCACCTCAGGACAATACAATTTTGTTAACTATAGTCACCCCATTCTGTTATCAAACATTGAATTTACTCCTTCGATCTAACTGTATGTTTGTGCCCTTTAACCTATTTCTCTTCATCCTCCCTCTCCCACCACTCACCCTTTCCAGTCTCTGTTATCTGTCTTTCCACTCTCCACCTCTATGTGATCAAACTTTTCAGCTCCCACATATAAGTGAGAACGTACAACATTTGTCTTTTTTTGCCTGGCTTGTTTCACTTAAGATAATGACCTCCAGTTCCATCCATGTTGCTGTAAATGATATTTTATTATTATTATTTATAGTTGACACATAATAAATGTACGTATTTGTGTGCTACAGTGGGATATTTTATTACGTGTGCCGTGTGTTATAATTAAATCAGGGTAATTAGCAAATTCATCACTTAAACATTTATCATTTCTTTGTGTTGGTAACATGCAAAAGTTTTTCTTCTAGCTATTTGTAAAGATTCAGTAAAATTCTCTTAACTGTAGTCACTGTATGGTACTACAGAACTTTCAATATGAACCCCTGATACCATTTTAGTTCATGAGACTCTCAAAAGTAGAGAAGACCCCAGAAAGCCACCAATAAGTGTTTGGATAATAGACACCTACATAATCCAAGGGTAAATGGCTTAATTTACTGACCCAACTAGGTCTGTGATGAGAATAGAGTATGTAGGGGTATTGGTGACTCTGTCCTCATTATCTTTGTTTTACAGTCATAATTAATCAAAACCTACCCTCTCACCTTTCTTGTGCTCATGACAAAGAATTACCTGCTCTAAGCAGGAATTAACTGAGGGAGTAGATTGGTAGCGATCCTTCTTTGGAATGTGAGACAAGAAGCTTGGAAATATAGTCAAATGCTCTGTTATTCTAAGATATGACAGCAAGAAGCAATTTCAAAATATGCCTCTCTTGTAAATCATTGGGCCTTAATGACACAAGAGTAATTTTTCCATTACTGACAAGAGCAAACGAGTGTAAACAGAGGTGGATGATTTTTCCTGACAGCTGAACCAGGCTTCAGTTAGTATCAAGGAAACTTTCTATTTGAGTTGACCTGTCCATGCTGCATCAAGTTGGGCCATCATTTCAACGGATCCAGTGAATAAATCTGGAGGAAATAATGTGCCCAGGACTTGGGTATGGTTTCGTTTTGTTTCTGTTTTAGTTCACTACCTGGTACTTACCTCTGCAGTGTGGCTTACCTTTGATGGCCAATCCCAGCCTCTTTTGGGGAATCATCTGTGCAAGATAAGAATAAGGATAAGGGCCCAGTGCAGTGGCTCATGCCTGTAATCCCAGCACTTTGGGAGGCCGAGGAGGGTGAATCACCTAAGGTTGGGGGTTTGAGACCATCCTGACCAACATGGTGAAACCCTGTCTCCACTAAAAGTACAAAATTAACCGGGAATGGTGGTGCATGCCTGTAATCCCAGCTACTCAGGAGGCTGAGGCAGGAGAATCGCTTGAACCTGGGAGGTGGAGGTTGTAGTGAGCCGAGATCGCACCATTGCACTCCAGCCTGAGCAACAAGAGTGAAACTCTGTCTCAAACAAACAAACAAAAAAAGAATGAGGATGAGGATGAGGACAGCCAGGCTTGGTGGCTCATGCCTGTAATCCCAGCACTTTGGGAGGCCAAGGCAGGTGGATCAGTAGTTCTAAACCAGCCTGGCCAACATGGTGAAACTCCATCTCTACTAAAAATACAAAAATTAGCTGGGCATGGTGGTGCACGCCTGTAATCCCAGCTACTCGGGAGGCTGAGGCAGGAGAATCACTTGAATTTCGGAGGTGGAGGTTGCAATGAACCAGATCATGACACTGCACTCCAGCCTGGGTGACAGAGTGAAACTCCATCTCCAAACAAACAAACAAACAAACAAATAAACAGAATGAGGATGAGGGGAAGCCACAAGAGGGAAGAAGAGGGGAGAGCTAACTGTTTGGATCTAAAGAGAGGCTTTGCAGGGTGAGGGCTATCAGCAACTGTAGGGAGATATCTGATACAAATATAACGTCTATTTCCTTAGGCTCCCCAGATACTTTTCGACTCAAGTTCCATGCAGTTTTCTCCCTATGGCCCTCTAACCTCTCTCCATGCTGAGGATGCTCTCCTAACGGTACTTGTATTGTTTGGAAAAAATAAGTATTGTTAATGTGAGTTCAGTCAGGGAAGCAAAACCATGATGAGTTGTAGAGGAAGCGATTTATCATAGGAATTAGTCCCGGCCCCATTGTGAGAGGCATGGGTGATTGGAGGTCCAGGAGGAAATTGGAAGATGGGAGGAGCCACCCACCATCAGTCTGAGAAGCCCAGCACATCCAGCTGTGCAAGTGGAAGGGGAAGCCGGTTGGGGAGACCTATGGGAAGCTGTTCCTACCTCTATGGGTCTGCAGCCAAGTGTCTGGTGGTGGCCCTGGGGCTCCTGTTTGTCAACAGGGTCAGCACTCAGAAAAAAAAATCTGGACGCAGAGTGAGGGGGAGTGAGGACAAGCGGGATCCGCTTTCACCTCTACCTCTGTTTGTAACCATGCCTAACCACAACAACCTTTGGAAAGTAACGGCTCCTGCTTCACTCCCACCTCCCATATCTTGTGCAAATTCTTCTTTTGGTCATCTCTAACCCAACGCCTTCAGGGACGGGGATCCTGGGAAATGTGATTCCAGCTTAGCAAGTCAGAACACTATGCACTACCACGCTAGGAAACACGGTGTGGCCACCGGCAGAGCTCCCCCAGCGACTGGCAGGGTACCCAGATGGAGAAGATATAGGATGAATGAATGGTGGGGAGGGATTGGGGAGTCTAAAAAGCATCCTTCGACCAATCAGAGCACGTTTTACTGTCCTGGAGCTTGAAATTGAGGAGAAAGCTACTAAGAGTTTTCCTGCTAGGATGGGACAAAGGATATCTTTACTTGGCAAAGTTGAGTTTAGGTGGAGCAGCTGCCTTCCCTCTGAACTGAGGTAACAGTCTGCAGCCAAAGTTTCCATAGCCCTTTGGTGCAGCTAGATTTAAAAAGAATCTTGTTCTCAGAAAGACTGAAGCACATGCATATTTAAAGAGTTCTTTTAACACAGAGTTATCTGAGAGAAAATTACCTTAACACAAATTCCGAAGACTCCACATAGTTAAGATGCACAAATTCATTATCAATGGTGCTGAGAATAGCTCCTTGGAAGGGATAAAATGTTTATTAGGATCAATTAAAGTATGTTTGAGAGATTTATTTTCTCCATCTTTATTCTCCTATTTAAAGAAAGTGCTGAGTTGTATATTAACACTTCAAGGTCTCAGTCACTGTTTGTCTTGAAAAAAAGAGAGAGAAAATGTTTGTCATTCCAGGAGCATAATCAGTTGAGCCAGTGCACAATGACATAGTTAATTCACCAACGGAATTTGTTGCCATAGCTTCAGCGAGGGACGGGGTAGATTAAACAATAGCCTTTTTCACGACTGCAGCTTTCACCACAACCTGCCTGTCCCCACACAACAGGCCATCATAGCACTAGTTCAGAGCACAGCAATTGTCAATGAACAACAGCCCAGAGGGGACAAGAGGAGGCTTGTGGTAAATAAAGCAAGAGTCCCCCGCAACTCAAATCTCTCCTTATTCAATAACTGGGACACTCTGAGCTCCTCCGAGCTTATCTTTGAGCGCTGGGCACAGAGAGCCTGCTTGACCTTTGGTCAAGTAAGCAACAAAAATTTCATCCTGTGACTCAAAAGAACTCCAAAGGGAGGAGGCCTCCACAGAAGATAAAAAGATCAGGAGCAGGCATGGTAGGCCATCAGGAGTGCATCATGGAAGAGGACAATCGCGCTCCGCAATTGTGGCGCAAGGTAATGTGAATACTTTCTTACTGATTTTTGCCTTATTGAATATCAAAGTCAGTTCATAAAGTAAAGTCCTATGTATCTGCGAGTGTAATGAATCTGTGCTAATTAGTAGTCGCACTAAAAATGGAAATATTATCTTCTCCATCTTAAGGTGATTTAAAAAAAAAAAAAAAGAAAAACAAATTGTGACTAATATTTATTTATCCCCTTGCAGAGTATGTCAGCTCCCTGGATAGACTTAGATGACAAGAACAAATTTGCTTACTAAAAAAAAGGTCAGATCAATATGCTATGGGAGCCTGAGGGTATTGCAGAAATGTTTTAACAAAATGTTCTTTATCCTATCAAACGAGAAATTCTTCTAGTAGAAACGTCACAAAATCCTGATTAGAATATCCATTCCTTTTATTCTGAGATGGAGTTACACTCTTGCTGCCCAGGCTGGAGTGCAATGGTGCGATCTCAGCTCACTGCAACCTCCGCCTCCCGGATTCAAGTGATTCTCCTGCCTCAGCCTCCCAAGTAGCTGGGACTACAGGCGTGCACCACCATGCCCAGCTAATTTTTGTACTTTTAGTAGAGACGGGATTTCACCATGTTGGCCAGGCTTGTCTCAAACTCCTGACCTCAAGTGAAGACTATCCATTTCTGAATTCAATGTTATGCAACTGTCATGTAAGTGAGACCTCTTTATATGGTCTTTTCTCTTGGGGAGGGGGTGCCCGGGGAACGTGTTTCTAGGGGAGCCTTGTTAAACTGAATGAGTTCTAGATAGAGAAAGTTTAGGCAGTGGGACAAAGTGTTAAGAAGGACCCCAGATGATGTGAAGAAGAGATCGAGGGCCAGAGGCAACTTCCCAACAACGAGGCAGAGGGAATTTCTTTGCTTAACTGTGAAGCTGGTTTCACTCCACTACCCTGAGAATGAACACTGGCCCTGCTCTCTCCTGTCCCGGCATCCCGTCAAAAGCTTCTCATGCCCCTTGGAATGGATATGGGTGGCTGGTTTAAGCACCATATTCCTCAGAAAGTAGTCTAGGTTCATATCCAGCAGACACTTGAGCTACATGACTGATTGATCATTTTGCCCAGTTGATCCCTTCCCCAGTTGCCTCCATGTTATCTTAAATTTGGAGAAATTTGTATTGTATATTGAAGACTCATGAGTTTTACTAGCTGATTGTATTGAGTTAATGGGGGAATCAGGAGGCATTGATTGATTGATTGATTCATTCATTCATTCATTCATGCCTCATTTCAAAATTAGATTTGAAGTGGTGTCAAAACAACTAGAGTCGGGCCGGCCATGGTAGCTGACACCTGTAATCTCAGCACTTTGGGAGGCCGAGGCAGGCGAATCACTTGAGGTAAGGAGTTCGAAACCAGCCTGACCAACGTGGTGAAACCCCCTCTCGACTAAAAATACAAAAAACATTAGCCAGGCATGGTGGCAGGTGCCTGTAATCCCAGCTACTTGGGAGGCTGAGGCAGGAGAATTGCTTGAACCCAGGAGGTGGAGGTTACAGTGAGCCAAGATCGCACCACTGTACTCCAACCTGGGTGACAGAGTGAGACTCTGTTTCAAAAAAAACAACTAGATTCAGTTCTGGACTGGTGCAGATATGGAAAGTTGAGATGATTCTTCTATGTTCCAGTCATGTAAATTAAATCTGTGCAAATATCATTCCGTATTCCAATACCTTTTGCAAATTGAAAATAGACAAAGGCCTCTAATTTCATGGTCTCCCAAATGTATCACTTATCATCATTATAATAGTTGACATTTTAGGGTGACATGCCCTGGACTAAGTACTTTCCATGCCTTATTTTATGTAATTATATTCAACAAAAGGACTCAAGCTCCTGACCACTTGCCTATGCTGCTAATTTATGCCTTGATTTCTCTATTAAATTGAATAGGCTTATTTAACCTCCTTGGGCAATTAAAATGGATTACATTATTAATGGTAACAATAATAAAGAAGTGATTTCATTAATATTTTTCTCATGCTTTTCGGTTCTCAGTGTACTTTTCTCACACAGGCAGGCTCAACTTCTGTAAATTAAACTTTCTGACTACCAGCCCTTTGTGTACTATACATTGATACCCCCAAGCTGTCACACGACCATTTCTGGTTACTGCTGGTGGTGCTACTTAACAGCCAATAGTTATAAGCATTGCTGCTGAATATTGAATCTGAAAGGTGAAAATAATCATGAACTTAATAATCTTTTATAGCTCTCTGGGGATGGAAACTACCTTTAAATAAGAGAGTTGAGTATTTATTTTCCACATATTTAATTTTGGTACTTGGTTGGTACTTATTTGGAAATAAAAGAATGCCCAAACATTACCTCAATTCCTCTTACCCCAAATACTGTGATGTAGATATTATTTATAATCCTCCTCCCTGCTTTTTTTTTTTTTTTTTTTTTTTTTTGAGACAAGGTCTTACTCTGTTGCCCAGGCTGGAGTGCAGTGGTGCAATCATAGCTCACTGTAACTTCAAACTACTGGGCTCAAGTGGTCCTCTTGCCTCAGCCCCCCAAGGAGCTAAGACTGCAGGCATGCACCACCACACCTGGATGATTTTTAAATATTTTGTAGAGATGGGGGTTTTGCTGTGTTTCTCAGGCTGATCTTGAACTCTGGCCTCAAGCGATCCTTCCACCTGAACCTCCCAACACACTGGGATTATAGGTGTGCGCCACTGAGCCCTAGCCTATATTCCCATTTTAAGTGAGAAAATTAAAGCTCACAGAGCTTAATTGTCCAAGATAGCAAGGATAGAGCTGGAATTTGGGTTCCCAGCATCCAATTTCACTTTTTCTTTAAACCTACACTGTTGAATAAGGTAGCCGCTAACCATACACAGCTGTTTAAAATTAATTAATTGGCTGGGTGGGGTGGCTCACGCCTGTAATCCTGGCACTTTGGGAGGTCGAGGCAGATGGATCACAAGATCAGGAGATTGAGACCATCCTGGCTAACACGGTGAAACCCCATCTCTACTAAAAATACAAAAAAATTAGCCAGGCATGGTGGCGGACGCCTGTAGTCCCAGCTACTCGGGAGGCTGAGGCAGGAGAATGGCATGAACCCAGGAGGTGGAGCTTGCAGTGAGCCAAGATTGCACCACTGCACTCCAGACTGGGCAACAGAGCCAGACTCCGTCTCAATTTAAAACAAAAAATTAATTAATTAATTAAAATTTAAAATTCAGTTCCTCAGTCACACTAGCCACTCTTTTTTTTTTGAGATGGAGTCTCACTGTGTCACCCAGGCTGGAGAGCAATGGCATGATCTCGGCTCCTGGGTTCAAGTGATTCTCCTGCCTCAGCCTCCCGAGTAGCTGGGATTACAGGTACCCACCACCACGTCCAGCTAATTTTTGTAGTTTTAGTAGAGATGGGGTTTCGCCATGTTGGCCAGGCTGGTCTCGAACTCCTGACCTCACGTGATCTGCCCACCTTGGCCTCCCAAAGTGCTGGGATTACAGGCATGAGCCACTGACACCAGCCACATTTTAAGTGCTCAGTAGTTATATGTGGCTCGTGACTATTGTATTTGGACAACGCAGATATGGAAAATTCCATCATTGCAGAAAATTCTATTGAATAACACTGCTTTAAACCATAATGTCTCTTTTAGATATGTTGAGGCATGTCCTCAAAATATATTGCAGTTCTGTTACGAGTAATATGGATTTTAAATTTTACAGTAAAATCTCTTTCATTTGAAGTCCCTTCATTTGCATAGCACCAAGTTAACTTTGATCTGCAAATTAATAATATAGATAAGAGTTAAGAAGATGGTTAAATGCACTTCAGAGACCAAAGATTTTTAAGCACCATCAAATAACTCCAGAAGCACTCACTTAGATGCAAGCAATTGATATGATAATTACACATCATTTTTATTTATTCATTAAAACAGGGATCCCCTAAGGTGCCCTTGTAGGAAATAATGTGGTTAGCCTTGTTATTTCTAGCAACCCTTCTGCTGTTTTGAAATTCTATGTGAAATCATTTTATACTACTGGTTTACCCAACTCCTTGCCTTTGGATCACAAAGTAAAATGGTAGCATAAAACACTTTCACACTGAAATTTTGACTGGTTCAAGATCTAATTCCAAAGCCCTCACTTCTTCCACTGTATTACGTGATTCCCTGGGAAAGGTACTCCTGTGGGCCCTGCATGGTGCCTGGTATGCATTAAGGGTTCAATAAATATCTGTTGATTGACTGACAGAGACAGTTCTTTCAAGAGACCAGTCATTGAAGTGGACTCCAATTTTCTACAGTGAATACATGTATCAAATGGAAAACTGCCTCCCAGTTTGTTCTTTCCTCTTTACCAGTCTTTGCTGCCAAGACTTCATGGTGACATAAGGGCTTCCTGTCTGTGAGAAAGAGATGATTCCCAGGCATTCAGCTTGGGGGAGGGGGAGTGTGATCTGGCCAGAGGCTTTGGAAATGAAATCTTCCAGCTCCTTCAGAAGTGAGAACAGGGTGGCAAACATGCTGCCTTCCCAGGCACCAGTCATCAGTTAGCTCCATCAGTCTTCAAATATGTGGGGCACATGTTCCAGGTCCCATGCTGGTTCTAGGTAATAAATAGGTGAGAAGAGAGAATGTTGAGTTGTTAGAGGAGAACGGTACTTGCATTTCCATAATATCCTTAGTGGAGGTGGTTTCTTACAGCTTGCTGGGACTGGTCATAGCAAACATTAATGCCATGTCTTTTTAGCAAAAATAAAACCCAATTCCTCAATTTAGCAGTGAGCATCAAAGGATATGGTTTGTCCCTTCCTTGTCTTCTTTAAGGAAAATTTTTAGCCATAGTGAGGAAAGAAAAATTAATAGAAACAATGTAAATGTTCATTAAATATTTAGTCCTTATTTGGAAGGAATTGAACAACTTAAAACTCTCCAAATTTATGAAGCTTAGATATCTGAACATTTTTTAAAAACCACTTAAAGGGAAAGGAGATATTATATTTTTACCTTTTTTTCTTTTGAAATAGAATCTCACCATGTTGCTCAGGCTGGAGTGCAGTGGTGCAATCTCAGCTCACCGCAACCTCCATCTCCCAGATTCAAGCAATTCTCTGCCTCAGCCTCCTGAGTAGCTGGGATTACAGGCACCCACCACCATGCCTGGCTAATTTTTGTACTTTTAGTAGAGATGGGGTTTTACCATGTTGGCAAGGCTGGTCTTGAACTCCTGACCTCAAGTGATCTGCCCGCCTCGGCCTCCCAAAGTGTTGGGATTACAGGCGTAAGCCACTGCATCCGGCCTTATTTTTACCTTTTGTTCCAAACATCAATAGGCCTTCTTTCCTCTTGTCTATCTCCCTGTAATTCCTCTACATGAGCCCTAATATTACAGGTATGTATGTGCACAGCCTTCAAGCTAACTCAACGCAGTTTCGTGTCCTTCAGAAACTATGGGGTAGGCTGATTCGAGTCCTCTTAACTCACTTAGTGGATGTATAATCACTGCCATAGGCTGCTCTGCTGATAGTTCTCACTCTGAACATTGACAGGTAGAGCAGAGGCTAATTCTGAATCTGGTTCTCCACTTGATCTTAGCCAAAAGGCTGAGAAGCGACGTGAATCTGGCTCTCTAGAGTGCACTAACCTCTTCCTGGCAGACCCTAGATCCCTACCCAATGTGGTCCTGTAACGCAAGTCTTGGTGACCATGCCTTCCCTAACTCCTCCTTGGCTCCTTGAAACAGCCCAATTACCATGCAAGCAGATGTGGAATGAGAGGCTAGACTTGTGAGTGTCTCTTGTGAAACCTGGGGTTTCCCCAGTCTTCCCAGTGCTGGGAACTATGGGGGAGAAAATAAGTCTCGTTAGTCTCTCTTATTTTTGTCCTTTATTCTCAATGACTTGGAGCCAGCTCTCAAATACTATGGGGTAAAGAAAATGGTGCAATTGGCATAAAATTAATTTTGCCCCATTCTCACAACGGGGCCTCAAAAAGTGAAATATACTTTTTATTTCAGTCCTGCCCCAGGTATTAGAACATTTTAAAGTTTTATTTGTCTTTCCATGAACTACAAATTCTTTCTCTCTCTGTCTCTGTCTCTGTCTCTCTCTCTCTCTCTCACACACACACACA
Organism: Mandrillus leucophaeus; assembly: GCF_000951045.1. Taxonomy (NCBI): domain Eukaryota; kingdom Metazoa; phylum Chordata; class Mammalia; order Primates; family Cercopithecidae; genus Mandrillus; species Mandrillus leucophaeus. The sequence goes on from NW_012103377.1 coordinate 292,282, forward strand.
CACACACACACACACATGTGGAAAGAGAAAAGAAAATTTAAAAATTGGTAAATAAGGCCCAGGAGAAAGAGAAAAATAATACCTGTTTCAAATCTTTTTTCTTAGCTCCATTGATTTAAGTCATAAATAAAAGTACAGAATAACTTAATGATAATTTCTTTTGAAAGACTAACATGATAATTTTTAATAGTACCATTATATTTACCAAAAAATCAATCTTTAAGAGTTTGTCCTACGTATATCTTTACATATATCTTCTTGTTCTATATATCCTTTGAGAGTGGAGATGATCACATTTATCTTGGATGCATGACTTCCAACATGCTTAGTAAATGTTTGTTGAATGAGTGAAAGGAATTTAAATCACTGTTTATTCTGTATCCTCCTTGCCCAGAGGGACTCCCGAGTTTGTCCATTTAAGGTCATCTCTAGGCTGTTCAAGAGAATGAGTGGGTTTCAACCCAGATTTTGAGTGAGACATGGATCAATGTTGGATGGACCAACTCCAACTTGACTCCAGCCTCTAAACTGATCAACATTATCATTAACATCAACAACACAGATGTTGTGATCACTGTTTACAAGGCTCTCCACCTCAACCCTGCCAGACTTCTAGGGTTGTTAGAGGTTTCTGATGTCTGAAGGCCAGGTGAGACCCACCTAGAGATACCACAGATGGCCGACTCAACCTTCTACAACTCCTCAGCTTTCTCAGAGGGCAGGAGCTGGGCCAGCCTCGAAGAGAGATAGGTAAGACTTGTGCACCTACCTGCCTCATAAATTTTCTTCCATGTGGTTATTACATCTTTCTTTAGGGTGGCAAATGAAGGACTTTCTTAAGTCTCACACAAAGAATTCAAGACAAAAAATGGAGAATTAATAAAAAAGCTCTGTAGGGCTTTCTCCATTATACAAGGTAGGAGAGAGTTATAATCACCAGGAAGTACACTAGAAGTTTTCTTACCCTCTACAGTGGGGACCAGTTGGTCAGTTAATTGAAAAATAAAATGGGGCTGGTCGCAGTGACTCACGACTGTAATCCCAGCACTTTGGAAGGCCGAGGCGGGTGGATCACCTACAGTCAGGAGTTCGAGGCCAGCCTGACCAACATGATGAAACCCTGTCTCTACTAAAAATACAAAAATTAGCCGGGTGTGGTGGCATGCGCCTGTAATCCCAGCTACTCCGGAGGCTGAGGCAAGAGAATCACTTAAACCCAGGAGCTGGAGGTTGCAGTGAGCCGAGATTACGCCACTGCACTCCAGCCTGGGTGACAGAGTAAGACCTGTCTCAAAAAAGAAAAGAAAAGAAAAATAAAATGGGTATAATGGGGACTCACTTAAAAATGATAAATGCATACATCAAACATTTTATTTAAATTTAAAATAAATATATTATTAATTTGCCAAACCTTTGATTGGGCCACTGATTAGAGCTCTGTGTTGTATTTTTTCATTAGGCAGACACATATGTACTGTGTATTACTTCCATTTTTAGTTTATTCTAAATTGTGTGAAAACTTAAGATATCTTCAAAACACTTTGAACATGGAATCCTAGGTGTTTTGCAATTTTGTCCCCTAGCTTTTATAGTTGTCTTGCCCTCACCTAATTCAACAGTAATTTTTAATTTTAATTTTTTTTTTTTTTTTTT
>NW_012103377.1:293984-309676 GCF_000951045.1 Mandrillus leucophaeus
GGTGCAATTGGCATAAAATTAATTTTGCCCCATTCTCACAACGGGGCCTCAAAAAGTGAAATATACTTTTTATTTCAGTCCTGCCCCAGGTATTAGAACATTTTAAAGTTTTATTTGTCTTTCCATGAACTACAAATTCTTTCTCTCTCTGTCTCTGTCTCTGTCTCTCTCTCTCTCTCTCACACACACACACACACACACACACACACATGTGGAAAGAGAAAAGAAAATTTAAAAATTGGTAAATAAGGCCCAGGAGAAAGAGAAAAATAATACCTGTTTCAAATCTTTTTTCTTAGCTCCATTGATTTAAGTCATAAATAAAAGTACAGAATAACTTAATGATAATTTCTTTTGAAAGACTAACATGATAATTTTTAATAGTACCATTATATTTACCAAAAAATCAATCTTTAAGAGTTTGTCCTACGTATATCTTTACATATATCTTCTTGTTCTATATATCCTTTGAGAGTGGAGATGATCACATTTATCTTGGATGCATGACTTCCAACATGCTTAGTAAATGTTTGTTGAATGAGTGAAAGGAATTTAAATCACTGTTTATTCTGTATCCTCCTTGCCCAGAGGGACTCCCGAGTTTGTCCATTTAAGGTCATCTCTAGGCTGTTCAAGAGAATGAGTGGGTTTCAACCCAGATTTTGAGTGAGACATGGATCAATGTTGGATGGACCAACTCCAACTTGACTCCAGCCTCTAAACTGATCAACATTATCATTAACATCAACAACACAGATGTTGTGATCACTGTTTACAAGGCTCTCCACCTCAACCCTGCCAGACTTCTAGGGTTGTTAGAGGTTTCTGATGTCTGAAGGCCAGGTGAGACCCACCTAGAGATACCACAGATGGCCGACTCAACCTTCTACAACTCCTCAGCTTTCTCAGAGGGCAGGAGCTGGGCCAGCCTCGAAGAGAGATAGGTAAGACTTGTGCACCTACCTGCCTCATAAATTTTCTTCCATGTGGTTATTACATCTTTCTTTAGGGTGGCAAATGAAGGACTTTCTTAAGTCTCACACAAAGAATTCAAGACAAAAAATGGAGAATTAATAAAAAAGCTCTGTAGGGCTTTCTCCATTATACAAGGTAGGAGAGAGTTATAATCACCAGGAAGTACACTAGAAGTTTTCTTACCCTCTACAGTGGGGACCAGTTGGTCAGTTAATTGAAAAATAAAATGGGGCTGGTCGCAGTGACTCACGACTGTAATCCCAGCACTTTGGAAGGCCGAGGCGGGTGGATCACCTACAGTCAGGAGTTCGAGGCCAGCCTGACCAACATGATGAAACCCTGTCTCTACTAAAAATACAAAAATTAGCCGGGTGTGGTGGCATGCGCCTGTAATCCCAGCTACTCCGGAGGCTGAGGCAAGAGAATCACTTAAACCCAGGAGCTGGAGGTTGCAGTGAGCCGAGATTACGCCACTGCACTCCAGCCTGGGTGACAGAGTAAGACCTGTCTCAAAAAAGAAAAGAAAAGAAAAATAAAATGGGTATAATGGGGACTCACTTAAAAATGATAAATGCATACATCAAACATTTTATTTAAATTTAAAATAAATATATTATTAATTTGCCAAACCTTTGATTGGGCCACTGATTAGAGCTCTGTGTTGTATTTTTTCATTAGGCAGACACATATGTACTGTGTATTACTTCCATTTTTAGTTTATTCTAAATTGTGTGAAAACTTAAGATATCTTCAAAACACTTTGAACATGGAATCCTAGGTGTTTTGCAATTTTGTCCCCTAGCTTTTATAGTTGTCTTGCCCTCACCTAATTCAACAGTAATTTTTAATTTTAATTTTTTTTTTTTTTTTTTGAGACAGAGTCTTGCTCTGTCGCCCAGGCTGGGGTGCAGTGGTGCGATCTCGGCTCTCTGAAACCTCTGCCTCCCAGGTTCAAGCGATTGTCCTGCTTCAGGTTCCCGAGTAGCTGGGACCACAGGCGTGCGCCAGCATGCCCAGGTAATTTTTGTATGTTTAGCGGAGATGGGGTTTCACCATATTGGCCAGGCTGGTCTCAAACTCCTGACCTCAAGTGATCTGTCCGCCTCAACCTCCCAACGTGCTGGAATTACAGGCGTGAGCCACTGCACCTGGCCAGAGATGGGCTATTTTAACAAGAGAAATATAATCTGTTTGTGGAGCAGTGTCTGAATCCCCTTCATCTCAATCCTCCCCCATTGGTAATAGTTGGAAACAAAGACTAAAGAGCTGTCAGGAGATGGTACATCCTTTCCACGAGTTAATAAAGTGATGCCCCGCTTTCACAGTCTATTAATTAAGAAGGTAATCAGTGCATGCTTTGAGTTTGGTAAGTGAAACTTGAAGGCAATAAAATCAGAACACTACTTGGATTTTTTTTTTCTCATAAAGAAATGAATAACAAATTAGGGCCACAGAGCTAGAGTAATCACATTTTGAATTTCTCCTGAGCATGTCTTTAATAACCTGTATGTGTTGGGTAAGAAGAACAAAGAAAGGCAAAGTTAATTACCCAGGAAAAGCTTCACCAAGAAATTTTGGTTACATTAGCCCAGGGTTTCTCAACCTTGGTATGACTGATATTTTGGGCTAGGTAATTCTTTGTTGTAGGGGCTGTCCTGTGCATAGGACATAGGATGTTTAATAGCATCCCTGGTCTCTAATCACTAGATACCGGTAGTACTCCCCTTCCCCAAGTCATGACAACCAAAAATGTCTCCAGACATTGTTAAATGTCTCCTGTGGGACAAAATCACCCCCATTCAGTAGCTGAGAACTACTGAATTCACCATATACATTCCTTCTCATTCCCCATCCCCTGGAGCCCTCCAGGGTTTGCTGTGTGTGGTTTGTTTGTTTGTTTGAGACAGAATCTTGCTCTGTCACCCAGGCTGGAGTGCAGTGAAGTGATCTTGGCTTAGTACAACCTCCGCCTCCTGGGTTCAAGTGATTCTTCTGTTTCAGCTTCCTGAGTAGCTGGGATCACAAGTGCCCATCACCACGTGGCGGCTAGTTTTTGTATTTTTAGTACAGATGGGGTGTCACCATGTTGGCCAGGCTGGTCTCAAACTCCTGACCTCAAGTCATCCCCCCACGCCTCGGCCTCCCAAAGTGCTGGGATTACAGGCGTGAGCCACTGTGCCCAGTGAGTTTACTGTTTTAAACACTTAGAATAAAACTTTTCAGATCAAGGCCATCTATCTACATTTTCCAGGGAATTATTTGGAAAGAAATCGACTAGATCAAAATTACTTGTACAGATAACAAGAAGGGCTCTTTGCATTTCTGTATTGAAAAGTAGCAGGCAAAAAAACAAAGGAAGATGGTCTAATAAAGGTATTTATTTAAGGCATTCAGCCAAACACTTGACTTATATTTAATCCCCACAAACCCCCCAGGGGGCATTAATAGTTTTATTTTATTGTGGAAGAAACTGAGGCTTAAAGAGGTCACGTACTCGCTCAAGAACACACAGTTTGTAACTTACTGGTGGAGCTAGAAATCTGACAGCAAAGTTTGTGCATTTGTGCATATTGCCTCAGTGTATGTACTTAGAATGTCATACATCTAAAAAAGCAAGGTGACCAGTTTTTATCCTTCTTAAAATATAATTTTTTATTAGGGAGAGCTTCAAGCATACACAAAATTAGACAAGATATTAACAGTACATTACCATTTGTACTGTTCATGTACTTGCCACCTACTTCAACAGTAATCAGCTCATGACCAATCTTGCTTCATTTAGAGCTTCTCAACCTCAGCATAATGACATTTTGGGCTAGAAAATTGTTTGTCACGGATGTCAGGCACACACAAGACAAGGCAAGGTCTGAATGACTTGACTGGTAAAAGTATAACTAATCACTTTAAGATGAAGACAGTTTATTACTTACATAGCAAAGAAAACAGTAGCCAATGGTGCCAGCTTCGTACTGTGCTTATCCCACATACCAAAAAGGACACTACAACAAAAGGGGCCAGATAACCTCGACTCCCATTGCTGAGGAGCCCACTGTAGATTGCAACTGTTTTTCTGTTCTGTAACTTTGTACTAGGAGGGGCAGGGCAGGAAGCCGCATATCCCAACCCAAACAAAGAGACTATTAGAAACTGCTTCATGACAGTTTCTCAGGGGAGATAAGGAGGTGAGTGGCAAATGGCCCTGGAGCAACTCCTCACAGGCCTCTCTGTTCCAGGAGAGCTTGTTCCAGGAGGCTCGCAAGGCGTTCTCCAACACTCAGATGAGCTGCACGTCAAGCCTTTACTTCTATGGACACATTCAAGGTCGTTAGGGTGCCATTATCTTACAGTGGACGATTGTCCTGTGCATTGTAAGATGTTTAGCAACATTTATGGCCTTCACCCACTAGATGTCTAAAGCACCCCAAGCCCCAAGATGTGACAAACAAAACTGTCTCCAGACATTGCTAAATGTACCTTGCGGCAAAATTGTACCCAGTTGAGAACCACTGATCTTGAGCTGTATTCACTCCTCACATCCAAACAACATACTTCATCTGCAAATATTTCAGTATGTATTTCTTTTTTTTTTTTTTTTTTTTTTTTTTTTTTTTGAGACGGAGTCTCGCGCTGTGTCACCCAGACTGGAGTGCAGTGGCGCGATCTCGGCTCACTGCAAGCTCCGCCTCCCAGGTTCACGCCATTCTCCTGCCTCAGCCTCCGAGTAGCTGGGACTACAGGCGCCCGCCACCTCGCCCGGCTAGTTTTTTGTATTTTTAGTAGAGACGGGGTTTCACCATGTTAGCCAGGATGGTCTCGATCTCCTGACCTCGTGATCCACCCGCCTCGGCCTCCCAAAGTGCGGGGATTACAGGCTTGAGCCACCGCGCCCGGCCTCAGTATGTATTTCTAAAATAAAGTTTTGAAAACATAAACAATACCTGGTGGGAGTTTTTTTGTTTTGTTTTTGTTCTTTTTTGTTTGTTTGTTTGTTTTTGTTCATTTGTTTTTGAGACAGTCTCACTCTGTTGCCCAGGCTGGGGTGCAGTGGTGCAATCACAGCTTACTGCAGCCTCAACCTCTTGGGCTCAAACAATCCTCCCATTTCAGCCTACCAAGTAGCTGGGACTACAGGTGCATGCCACCACACCCAACTAGTTTTGCTTTTTTATTTTTAGTAGAGATGAAGTCTCACAATTTGCCCAGGCTGTTCTCAAACTCCTGGGCTCAAGAGATTCTCTGGTCCTGCCCTCCTTAAGTGCTAGTATTACAGGTGTGAGCGACCTCAGGCAGCTACAGTATCATTATTATACCTAAATAAATTAACAATAATTCCTTCATAGAATCCAGAAATTGTTGAAATTTCTAATTGTTTTATAAACATTGTCATTTTTACAGTGTTTTGAATTAGGATTCAAATAATACAGTGTACATATTGCAATTGATTGATATGTCTTTCAGATCTCATTTAATCCATAGGCTTCTTGCAATTTTTTGGTTGAAGAAACAAGGTTTGTTCTACAGAGTTTTCCACAATCTAGATTTCGCTGATTGCATCCCTGTGGTGTTAACACACTCCTTTATCCCTTCTGTATTTCCTGTAAATTGGCCTCAGATCAAGAGGTGTGATCAAAGCCAGGTTCTATTTACTTGGCAGACTATTTCATAGGTAGCACATGTACTTCTATCAGGAGTACATAATGTTTGGTATTGCCTGTCTTTCTGTCATGTTAGCAGTAGTTGATGCTGAGTGCCTAAACCCAATCTTTCCTTAGGGGTTATAAAGTGGAGATAATTCATTACCATCTTACCTTCTTCATTACTCATTCTAAGACAAGATACTTCTCTTGTTTGGTGACCTAGAGGGACAGTTTGTATAGGAAAGTTTAAATAAAGGCTTATTTCCCAGTTTTCAAAATGCTTTTCTCTAGCATCTTTCAATGCAGACAAATGAGGCTTGGGGGTTTCTTTCGATAGTATTATGAACTCATGCATTGAAAAACATTAGCTAGGTTTCAATCAATTGCAATTCTTATCCTTATTGATACTTAAACTTTTCATCTTTGGCTGTCAGGAGTCTCCTAAGTCCTTTTGACGATTTTTATCTTTTTTAAAAAAGGATAATAGAACTTTTATATTCATATGAGTATTGTTATCTTCACACTTTCAAATGATGACCAAAGACTTATTCCAAAAATGTTTTGAGCAATGGTAATACCATATGTGCTAGAGACTGCCATGGTTCACTGCTAATGGTTTTGTTCCTGTTGAGTTCCTGCAATTGAATGGTGGAGTGAGGTTATCCAGACCATTTTGTAGAAATAAAGAATTATTTTTCTTTGAAGATATGCTTATACCATACTTGCTTACTCAAGAGAATATCTTCTCAAAGCAAGGGTGGACTTCTGTGAAAGACCATTGACCGCATATAGCTACTCTCAGACACCCTTAGTGTCCTTTTTTTTTTTTTTTTTTCGAGACGGAGTTTTGCTCCTGTTGACCAGGATGGAGTGCAATGGTGAGATCTCGGCTCACTGAAACCTCAACCTCCTGGGTTCAAGCGATTCTCCTGCCTCAGCCTCCCAAGTAGCTGGAATTACAGGCGCATGCTACCACATCCAGCTAAGTTTTGTATTTTTAGTAGAGACAAGGTTTCACCATGTTTGCCAGGCTGGTTTCGAACTCCTGACCTCAGATGATCTGCCCGCCTCAGTCTCCCAAAGTGCTGGGATTACAGGCCTGAGCCACCACACCTGGCCTCCTTAGTGTCACTTGACATGGCCTCTCATCGGGCATTTTAGTAGACTAGGTGTTTAAAATGATTGCTTTTGGAGATATTGAAAGTTTTTACATAGCCAGCTTCCTGGGACACATACACAAATAGGATTTCTTACTCTTGATGCAAACAAAATAGAGATTCTTTTTTTCTTTTTGAGAGCCAAATCCATGTATGAATAAAGTCTCTCATCATCTCTCCTTCATCACAGTGGTTCTGAACTTTTTTTTGTTCTAAACTTTTAAAAGCCCTGATGCTAAACCCAAGGACAATTAGATCAGTATCTTTAGGGAGCAGGAATCAGCCCTCAGTGTTTTTGAAAGCCCCTAAGGTGATTCTAATGCACAAGCAAGGTTGAGAACATTCCAGAGTAGAGCAAAGAGGATAAGAGTCTTTGTTAAGAGATTAACTTAGACTTCCTGCTATGGTTTGAATGTGCCCCCCAAAGTTTATGTGTTAGAAACTTAATCCCCAGTGCAACAGTATCTAATAACAGGTGATTAGGTCATGAGGGCTCTGACCTCATGAGTGGATTAAAGTCATTAACACAAGAGAGGTTTGGTTACCACAAGGGTGGATTTGTTATAAAAGCAAGTTCAATTCCCTCTTGCTTTCTTACTCTTGCCTTCTCTTGCCCTTCTGCTTTCTGCCATGGGATGATGGAACACAAAGGCCTTCACCAGATGCTGGCACCATGCTCTTGGACTTCCCAGCTTCCAGAACTATAAGCCAAATACATTTCTGTTCATTATAAATTACCCACTCTGTGGTAGTCTGTTATAGCAGCATAAAACAGACTAAGACACCCCTAAAGTGTTAGACACTCTTTTGTCAAGAATAGGATATTTGTATACTTGTGGACTTTTGGAAAGATCATTTCTCACCAGCACCACCTGTTATTCACAGATTTACACATCACCCACAGAGAAGAAAACCTGGTGAGGCCACTTCTGCTTGTATTGCAGAGGAAGAACCCATCTGATGCCACTTTTAGGAAGATTTATTAGAGGATGTGGAGACATTATCTTCAATGTGTGTTTTGTGATGACATCCTGCACTGGCACTTACTGAATGAGTCAAATATGATATTTATAGGGCCTTAATAAAAGCTTTTATCTAGCTAGGTTGTATTATTAAATGTCAAATGAACTAAATGAAAAGCTTTCAACATGAAGGCATCCAAAGAGAGCAGAATGAGAAAAGCATAAAAAATGTTGAGATACCGAGGCAGCATGCATTGAGTGGGGGCTTTGAGGTCCCACAGTCCTAAATGTGAAACTCAGTTCTGACACTGACCAGCTCTGTGACCTTGGGCAAATTATTTAATGTCTCTACGCCCCAGTTGTTATCTGCAAACTGGACATAATGCCTGTTTCTGATACAGAGAAGGATGTCATAAATTACTAAGTATTAAAATTGCAGACAATGTTAGCAATTTTCTGCAATTGAATGACATTTTGTTAGCCTAATTTCCAGAATATCTGGAGATGAGATACCAGGCCTAGCTCATGCTAAGGAGGATGTGATAGGAAGAATAAGGGCCTCCCAAAGATGTCTACATTGTAATTTCCAGAACCTGTGAACATGTTACCTTGTAAGGGAAAAGAGACTATAGACGTGATTAAGTTAAGGGTCTTGAGATGGGAGAGATTATCCTGGATTATCCAAAGGAACTCAATGTAATTACAAGAGTCTTTTGAAGTGAAAGAGGAAGGCAGGAGACTCAGAGAATGTGACCAGTGAAGCAGAGGCTGGAGTGATGCAATTGCTGTCTTTGAAGATAGAAGAAAGCAGGCCAGGAGCCAAGGAATGCATGCAGCTTCTAGAAGCTGAAAAAAAAAAAAAAAAAGAAAGGCAAAGAAACAATTTCCCCTAGAGCCTCCAGAAGAAATGCAGTCCTGCAGGTATATTGATTTTAGCCCACTGAGACCCATTTCAGACTTCTGACCCTGGTCCAGAACTTTAAGATAATATATTTGTGTTGTTTTAAGCCACCAAATTTCTGGTACATTGTTACAGCAGCCATAGAAAACACACAGAAGCACAGAAGATTAAACTGAATCTCTCTTTGAGCATTCAAAGACTCTGAGTGCAGATTTTGCAAGAATCTGCACTTTGGAGTGCAGGTTCACTTTGGAGACCATGTCATTCAAAATCTAATAGTATAAAGTCCAAGGATTGTAATCATAGTTTACTTGCGAATGAATGTATCCCTCCTGGCATCAGACGGTCCTGATGACTCACTTGTCAATCAAGCTCATATGTATCATATGCAGAAGGCCCCCCGGCACAATGCTCAGGACCCTGCAGTACTCGCTGTAGTACTGGGAAACTGCCTGGTAGGACAGCAAGGAGGAAATCTGGTTATGGTACACCAATAATCAAGAAAGACCACTCTTTAGGGGTATACAAAGAAGTGTACGTATGGTCAACCATGCTGGAGAATAATTTGATAACTGTGTCAAAAAACCATGTATCAAAAACTTTAAAAACATAAATACTCTGATTCAGCAATTCTACTTTAAGAAAATTCATCCTAGAAGGAAAAAAATTGGATTAATACGCACATCATTCACCTGCTTAAAAAAATCCATTCCTGGTTCCTATAATTGCTTATAGAATAACACTTGGGGAGACTGAAGGGAGACAGCAGTACATCCACTTATGTTGGCTAATTAAGACTGGCAAATGTTCATACTGGGCATAGCTTGGTGTAGACTTGAACCTGGCTAGATTATTAACCTTGAAGGTCTCTGAGCCACCTTTGCTACATTTGCTCTTTTTCACTAAAATGACTGAAACAGTGATTGTGACTAAGAGTTTCAATGTTAAGTCAGTGCCTGGCCTTATACATTTATCGTAAACTATCATCCAATTTTGTGGGTTAAATAAATTACAACTTTATATATGTGTGCAACTGAGCCCTTAAGTGTTGAAAATTACCTATGGTCTTACTCATCCACTGACATTCAGATAATATATTTGGCATGCAAAAGTTGTGAATCCAAATTATGCTCAAATACAAGTGGGGAATATTTATCCATCTTTTTTTCTGATGTATTATCTGTTTCAATTGCATGTCTGGACTCAAACCCCATAAAGAAGGGACCAAAATTTACATGGCACTCTTGAGTATGATGGCGGCTGTATTTGGAGTTTTGATTAAACTGCGCTACATGTGTGATTATTACTTGTAAACAGATGATTAGATATTAATTAGACAATAAGTGATTGTAAAGCACTTAGAAAATAAAAGTGTTTATAAATACCACCAAGTAATAGCAACAATCATTCTTTACTGACTACACAGCTGCTAATGTCAATAAGAATGATTTATTCCAGCTAAGGGCAACTTTAATTTATGCAAAAAACTCACCATCATATTTGTTTTGCTACAGCAAAACAAAATATATCATATATACAACTGATTTTATCATCATTTAAATAAATACATCTTGTTTTGATTTTAAAAATCTCTTTTAAGACCTTCTTACACACAGGTGCAATGACTGGTGTCCTTGAGTGCTAAGAATATTGGAGCTGGGTCTGGCGCAGTGGATCACACCTGTAATACCAGAGTTTTGGAAGGCTGAGGTGGGGGGATCACTTGAGGTCAGGAGTTCGAGACTCGTCTCTACTAAAAATATAAAAATTAGCTGGGTGCGGTGCCACACGCCTGTAATCCCAGCTACGTGGGAGGCTGAGGCAGGAGAACTGCTTAAACCGGAAGGCAGAGGTTGCAGTGAGCCGAGATCATGCCACTGCACTCCAGCCTGGGAGACAGAGCAAGACTCTGTCTCAAAAAAAAAAGGAAAAAGAAAAAAAAAGAATATTGGAGCTCCTTACTGTTCATCTCTCCAACCAGTTACAAATATATATGCAAGACGTAAAATGACATTTTGTTAGCCGTATTTTCATGTATGCAATAGATTTGTCATGTTGGGTCTGTGCAGTTTCTCCCTAGCTCCTTAAAACTGCGCTTACATTCAAATTTTGGTCACATTGATGAGTGAAGGTCAATTCTTTTTTGGTTATTATAGAAGTTAGAAAAAGAAGAAAATAAATTTTAATAATAAAACAAAACACTTTCTTTCTATCTTCTTGATTACTTCCCACCCTCCACAAAAATAGATTTTGAAGCCCTGACTATTTTCATGTCTCACCATTATTTTTTTTCCCCAATGGGCTTTTTTGTTTTGGAGATGGAGTTTCACTCTTGTTGCCCAGGCTGGAGGGCAATGACGCGATCTTGGCTTACTGCAGCCTCCACCTCCCGGGTTCAAGCAATTCTCCTGCCTCAGCATCCCGAGTAGCTGGGATTACAGGCACCCGCCACCATGTCCGGCTACTTTTTTTTTTTGTATTTTTAGTAGAGACAGGATTTCGCCCATGTTGGGCAGGCTTGTCTGGAACTCCTGGCCTCAGGTGATCCACCTGCCTTGGCCTCCCCCTAATGGCCTTTATAGGTCATAAGCCTGTATCAGCTATGCTCTTGACCCACTGGTAAGCCTGGCAATGCAACTGTGTTTTGTTTTGTTTTTGACACAGGGTCTCACTCCGTCACCCAGGCTGGAGTGCAATGGCACAATCTTGGCTCACTGCAACCTCTGTCTCCCAGGTTCAAGTGATTCTCCTGCCTCAGCCTCCTGAGTAGCCACCTGGGATTACAGGTGTCCGCCACCACACCCGGCTAATTTTTGTATTTTTAGTGGAGACAGGATTTCACCATGTTGACGAGGCTGGTTTTGAACTCCTGACCTTAGGTGATCCGCCCACCTCGGCCTCCCAAATTGTTGGGATTACAGGCGTGAGCCACTGCACTTGGCCGCAACTGTGTTTATTTTTCTTGTCGTTAGTAAATTCAAGCATCTAAAATGAGTCCAGATCCACAGTTGCACAAATATGAAATGAACTGAATGAATAAAAGTGAAGAATGCTTCATGTTCATGAATTCAATAGAAAAGGGGTTAAGGGGTTATATTAGATGATGAGAGCTGCATCAGTTAGCTCAGCAGGCTTGTTAATAAAGCAAATCTAACTACTGTGTATCACACAATGAGGCAGTGTAGTTTGGTGGAAAAGAATGTTGAACTTTGATTCAAGAGACCTGGATTCAAGTGATACTTCTACCACTTCTGCTTACTATGTGACCGTGGTCAAATCACTTAACTGCTCTGAATTTGTTCATTCATTTGAAATTTTTCAGTATTAAAGCATGTCAGTTTCAGAGTGCTATTATAAGTCAATGTGTAAAAGCACCAAGGGAGGGGTGAAACACTTTCTACTGAAAAATGTTTTCACTACTATAATTTTCCTGGAATGGGTGGAAAGGATTTATGTATGGATTTCATTACTTAGTATGGTACAGTCTTTTCCTAGACTATTAGGCCCAGACCTTAAGCCATATGTGGATTAAGGTGGGGAAGTGGCTCAAAACAGAGACATAAAGGTAGCAAAATTCCATAGGAGGTAATACCGCTTTCTGGGAAATCTGAAATTCTTCTGTCATCTCTACCCTGTGTTTTCCATCTCTCTTCCTCCCTTCCTTCTTCATGATACATTTCTTTCTTTCTCTCTCTCTCTCTCTCTTTTTTTTTTTTTTTTTTTTTGAGACAGGGTCTTACTCTGTTGCCTAGGTTGGAGTGCACTGGCGCAATCTCAGCTCACTGCAACCTCTGCCTACCAGGTTCAAGCAAACCTGCCTCAGCCCCCAGAGCAGCTGGGACTACAGGTACATGCCGCCATGCCTGGCTCATGTTTCTGTATTTTTAGTAGAGACCAGGTTTTGCCATGTTACCCAGTCTAGTCTCGAACTCCTGGATAGCTGAACAGCTGGATAGCTCCAGCTATCCACCTGCCTCTCGGCCTCCCGAAGTGCTAGGATTACAGGTGTGAGTCACGCCACCCGACCATAAATTTCTTGTTTGGTAAATCTGAGGCAGTGAGAAGAAAATGAATAAAAAAGGAAACGTGGGCTGCACGTGGTGGCTCATGCCTGTAATCTCAGCACTTTGGGAGGCCGAGGCAGGAGAATCACAAGTTCAGGAGTTTGAGACCAGCCTGGCCTATATGGTGAAACCCCCGTCTCTACTAATAATACAAAAAAATTAGCCGGGCGTGGTGGCGCATGCCTGTAATCCCAGCTACTCGGGAGGCTGAGGCAGGAGAATTGCTTGAACCCGGGAGGCAGAGGTTTTAGTGAGCCGAAATTGCACCACACTGCACTCCAGCCTGGGCGACAGAGTGAGACTTTGTCTTAAAAAAAAAAAAAAAAAAAAAAAAGAAAGAAAAAGACAGAAAGAAACATGGAAGAAATAGTAGAGTCAGGCCTGGCCATGGTGGCTCATTCCTATAATCCCAGCACTTTGGGAGGCTGAGGCGGGCAGATCATTTGAGGTCAAGAGTTTGAGACCAGCCTGGCCAATATGGTAACATGGTGAAACCCCGTCTCTACTAAAAATACAAAAAAACTGTCCGGGCGTGGTGGCATGTGCCTGCAATCCCAGCTACTCGGGAGGCTGAGGCAGGAGAATCGCTTGAACCCGGCAGATAGAAGTTGCAGTAAGCCAACATGATCACACTCTACACTCCAGCCTGGGTGACAGAGTGAGGCTCTGTATCAAAAGCAAACAAACAAAACAAAACAAAAAACAACTTTATGGTGGGCACCCCTTAATGGTATCTTGAGACCTTTTGAGATGCCCCAGAAGCCGGCTCTGCAAGAAAGAGTCAAGTTCAAGTAGTTTATTTGGGAGACGATCTATCCCAGGAAATACTCACAGGAGCATGGGTAAGTGAAACAAGGAAAGGAAGGCAGTCGATAAAGGGTGCCCTGTGGCAAGTGGAACTTAATCCCACTGGAGGACTCTGGGAGTTAGTATAGAACATGCAATTCAGAGTTATTTCACTTGAGGGCTGAGGGAACTAGGGTATGTATACTTTGACTTCTATCAGTCATTGGTTGAAAGCTCTTAGGGATATGGGCTGTTAATTTTCTGGCCCTTTAGTTCTGACTCAGTGGTGGTGTTGGGAGGGCAGGGCTTTCTAAAGGCCAGATAAAGCCCCCAGGCAGAGAGATGCAGGTGCTGGCAGTTGACAGTGGGTCAGGTGTTGACTATGGTAACATCATAGTCATTATGGTAAGGCCTGAGGGGATTTCGGCAGGGTTCAGACAGTCTGCTCGAAAGAGATTATTTTATTAGGTTGGTGCCAAAGTAATTGTGGTTTTGTCATTATTTTCAATGGCAAGAACTGCATTTACTTTTGCACCAACCTGATAGTTCTTTGCATATCTTTGAAAATAATGTTTTTCTTTTTCTTTTTTCTTTTTTTTCTTTTTTTGAGATGGAGTCTCCTCTGTTGTTCAGGCTGGAGTGCAGTGGTGCAATGTCAGCTTACTGACTCCTCCACCTCCTGGGTTCAAGCGATTCTCCTGCCTCAGTCTCCCTAGTAGCTGGGATTACAGGCATGTGCCACCACGCCCGGCTAATTTTCTGTATTTTTAATAGAGATAGGGTTTCATCATGTTGGCCAGGCTGGTCTTGAACTCCTGACCTCAAGTGATCTGCCCGCCTCAGCCTCCCAAAGTGCGGGGATTACAGGCATGAGCCACTGTGCCCGGCCAAAAATAATGTTTTCAACAATTTGATGATGTTTATGTGAGGACTGCTTATAGGAAGGTAGATGTCATTTGTAGGTGTCTTCCAAGCTGAAGTTAAGGTCTCTATGGCTTGGCTTCCTCTTCTGCAAAGTGGGGTAACTATACCTATCTGATTGGGTGTTGTCGGGGCTACAGGTAGGCTATGATAAGCATTAGGTTGGTGCAAAAATAATTGCGGTTTTTGTCATTTTATTTATTTATTTATTTATTTTGAGACGGAGTTTTGCTCTTGTCACCCAGGCTGGAGTGCAACGGTGTGGTCTCTGCTCACTGCAACCTCCGCCTCCTGGGTTCAAGTGATTCTCCCGCCTCAGCCTCCCTGGTAGCTGGGATTACAGGCGCCCACCAACACGCCTGGCTAATTTTTGTATTTTTACTAGAGAAGGGGTTTCGTTATGTTGGCCAAGCTGGTCTTGAACTCCTGACCTCAGGTGATCCGCCTGCCTCGGCCTCCCAAAATATTGAGATTATAGGCATGAGCCACCATGCATGGCCTGTCATTACTTTTAATGGTAAAAACTGCAATTACTTTTGCACCAACCTAATACCTAGCATAGTGCTAAAAACATAAGAGGTACTCAATAAACAGTAGAAATAATCATGATAGTCCTTGTTAGGGACAGCACTGATCTGACAAGTTCTCACAGAAGGCATACCCTTCTTGTTGAGGTCACGGGACTCAGAAGCCCTGTCCCTAAACATTCTCTGGGACTTTTCTGAACAGCCAGCCTGCAACACATTTCCTCTACCTCTGCCAACTGGAGATAGGACTTTAGGACTTTGCTCCAGCTTTGTTCCTCAGTTTCAGCTTTCTTGTTTCCTCTCACTGAGGTCTGTGCATCTTTCTATTTGCTCATGACCTAACCACGACTGTCTCACCCCAACCCTAATACTCAGCTCTTGATGTCTTTGGGGAGGAGAGTAATGTTCATTGTTTTTTTCTAATTATAAGACTAATATAGGGTTGGTGCAGTGCCTCATGCCTGTAATCTCAGCACTTTGGGAGGCCAAGGCAGGCAGATCGCTTGAGCTCAGGAGTTCAAGACTAGCCTGGGCAACATGGCGAAACACCGTCTCTACAAAAAATTAGCCAGGCGTAGTTGCACATCCTGTAGTCCCAGCTACCAGGAAGACTGAGGTGGGAGGATCACCTGAGCCTGTGAGGTCGAGGCTGCTGTGATCGTGCCACTGCACTTCAGCCTGAGCGACAGAGTGAGACCCTGTCTCAAAAAAATACATATATATATGTTCATTTTTGAACACATATATATATATTTTGAGATG